>NC_133573.1:25089224-25390172 GCF_048773025.1 Camelus bactrianus
TGAGTTGAAATTTTTAAGTGATCTATTAGTTGGAACTTGGATGTCCTAATCTCTCCTTATGGTTGGAAAGTTCTCAGCCATTGATAGTTTAAATAAGCTTTTTACTCTTTCTCCCTCTCTTCTCTTTTGGGCCTCTAATAATGTGCACATGATTTCCTTGAGGGTGTTCCATATGTCCTGTAGGCTTTATTCATTCCTTCTCATTCTTCTGTTGTTGTTCTAATTGTATAATCTTAGTTGATCTGTCTTCTAGCTTCTAGCTCACTGATTCTCATTTCTGCTTGTTCAAGTTTTGTGTAAGGTCTCTAATGAATTCTATAGTTCAGTCATTGTATTCTTCATTCCAAAATTTCTGTTTGTTTGTCTTATGTTTTCTGTTTTTTTGGTTGTTGTTGATGTTTTTATTTCATTTTCGTATCATTTTCCTCATATTGTAAAACTGTTTATCTGTGCTCTCTTCTAGCTCTCCAAGCTTCTGTGGGACAATTATTTTGAATTACTTGTTCAGTTTCTGGATCGCCTTTTCTTTGGAGCTGGTTACTGGAGGTTTACTGTATTCCTTTGGTGGTATTCTGTTTCCCTGATAACTTTGCAATCCCTGTAGCCTTGCATAGTTGTCTGTGCATCTGAAGAAACAGCCACCGCTTCAAGACTTAATGGGCTGATTTCAGTAAGGGGAACCTTTCACCTGCAGACAAAGGCATAGCAGATGATGCTATAACCCTGGATCTAGTGGTGCAGGGTGCCAGATGCAGGAGTGTGTGGCAGCACTGGGTCCAAGGGAATGTGATGTCTCTTTGGCTAGGCCACTAAGATTGATAGTACCAGCCATTGTGTGGTCCTTGGGAAGCACTGTGGGGTGGGTGGGGGGCATCCACAGTGGCTGCACATGCTGCTGGGCTCTTAGGTGGTGCCTCCAGGAATGGTGACCAGGGACCAGGTCGGGCATCAGTGGTGGCCAGAGCCAGTGGTGTGTACACACTTGACTGCAGGTGCCTGTGTATTTGGAGAGGTCGCTTGCAGACAGACCCATAATAATGGGGGGCAAGGCAAGTATCAAGGGCTGGGGGCTTACTGGCACCTGTGGAATACCTGGGCCCCAGGGTGCTTTCCTGTGGCTTCACACTCTGCCCTCTGGTCTGCAGACTGCAGTGGTGGCTGTTGACAAGGCGGGGGCTGGGGGTGTGCAGGTTGGCAGCTGGAGGGACTGGCTGTAGCTGGGTACGTGGTGCGAACCAGAGACTGAAGGCAGGGACTGATCTGCTCCTGAAGTGGCTACAGGGTCCCTGGATATGCTGGGCTTTTCTGTGGCAGCAGTTCTGCCCCCTGGGTGTGCACACTGGATTGGAAGTTGGTGATAAGAGTTGGGCTGGGGGCTTGCAAGCACACAGCTGGACGGGCTGTCTATAGGTAGGAGAGGTGGCACTGATCAATGTCAGAAGGCAGGGCCTGCTCAGGGCCTGCAGTGATCTGTGGGGTCCTCAGGTGTTGGTGTGCGCTTCTCTGGCTGCACACTCCCTCCGTGCATGTGTGCTGCTCTGAGGGCTGATGACAGTCCGCGTGCTGGTGGCATGCACCTGGGCTGACCGCGAGCATGGCCCGGGGGTGGGGGCCAGCCTCAAGCACCGAAGCTGGAGCCTTGCGCTGGAGCACCTGCAGAAGCCCAGGCTGGCTATGAGCATGGCTGCTGGCTCTGGGCCGGGGGACTGATGTCTTGCACGGCCTCAGAGACCTTGGGTGGCTACCCTGTGCTTGGGCTCCAGCGAGGGGGTTGGTGAGGAGCGGGGAGGGGCTGAGGCCGCTGGCATCAGGAGACGTGTATACCTGCGGAGAGGCTGGTGAGACACCGAAGAAAATAGGACATGGGGTCTGCTATCTCCAAATCATTTTATTCTGTCAACCAGGTTTCTGACCAGAAGTCAGAACCACTTAAATATTTTTAAATAATTAAAAGTAAAATAAAATACATGAAATAATGGAATTGCTTTATTAAAAATGGAAAATGTCGTGAAAAACTTTGAGGTAGGATTATATGAAGAAAAGTCTAGAACAGATTTGCGGCATATACATATTATTTTTCAAGTGTTGTCTAGAATTATAAAGGAGCAGTTTTCAGTATCTCATGATATATAATAGGATGGTTCAGGCAATATTTATGTAACCTAGTCTTAGAGATGCAGTCTCATCTTGGAGAAATTCATAAAACAGAGTCATTAGAAATAAGATGCTGCCAATAAACAAATAAACCAAAAACAAACAAACAAACAAACCCCAAAACCTCCACTAGTTACTGTTTCACGACCACCTACTAGACCCTTGTTATCTTTTAAAATATCTATGGTTCAAATAAGTCCGGAATTTAAATTTTTCCCACGGTATTTTCTGGGTTTAATTAGCATTCAGTAAAGTCCTTAAATGTTTAAAAGTGGTTTGGTTTTGGGAAATATGTTATCTCCTTCCAAACCCAGGAACATAAAACCATCTTTAAACACATTTAAATAAAATTAAAGTACTTTAAAAATTGTAACCCAAAGTGTATGTTTTTAAGAGCTGTGGGTAATTTAAGAGGCTCAGCGGCTTTGTCTTGAACAGATGCATGAGAACAGTCTGAAAGGGAGCACGTCTACCGGTGAGACAGCAGATGATGACATTATGTATGTATTTATAGTCCTTACATTGTTCGCTGGCTCTTTATATAACTACCTTTTCACTTGGGATTTTTTTCATCCTGTATGTTGTGATCTTATCTGTTTGCTTTTCTTTTCTTTGGGGACAATGGGTTATTTAGAATCTCTTTTAAGAATGTGTTTAGGGGTGTGCATTTTAACAGCTTGTCTAGTTGCATTATTTGCTTGATTTCCTTCCTGGAATATCTCTCCCTTATGCCGCAGACAAAAGAGATAATTTTGGGTCAAGTAGGAGAGAGAGAATCTTGTGCTATGAATGGGATATAGGACAGACCAGAAGTTTTAAGTATCTTCAATGGGTTTTGTCACAAATTCTTGCTTGTATTTTTTTTCCCCTCTTTTTAGAGTTATCATAAATTTAATCATATTAATTATTATTAATAGAAATTATAATTGCTTGTAAGCCTTTACTTTGGAGACTCTCTTCTCAGTGCTTTAGATACATTTACAAACACACACACACACACACACACACACACACACACACGATTGTATTTAATCCTCATAGTGACTTGGAAGGCAGTGCTGTTATCTTTCTCACAGATGAAGAAACTGGAGGCACAGAGAGGATAGCAGGTTTTTCATAATCACATGGTCAGAGCATGAAAGAAGGAAGAAGGTGGCCCAATTCGATATGACTGAAAACCCTCTGCAGTTAATGACACTCAGAGCACATGAGCAATAGAGGTAAGAATTGGTCCATATTTTGCAAAGGCTGGAGGTAGAGATGGAAACAGTGGTGAAAGTAGTAACAGAAGTAACAACAATAATAACCACTACTCTTTGCAGCTTAGGACCAATGAGGGTTCAGGAGTTTATCTAGGGACCTCACATCAAGTGTATTTATCTTCCTAATGACCCTAAGAATGGCATTATTATTCTCCTCTAAGATCGCAAAATTAAAGTCAGGAAAGTTAGGAATCTCACTCAAAGTTAAACAGCTAGCACGTTACAGATGCAAGAGTCCAGCTGAGAACTGGGTTCCATATTCCATACTTAATCTTCTACTTCATTGTACACTTTGTTTCTTCTGTACTTGTGATTTCATCTAAGAAAATCTTCCTGCTGGAATAGTACTATGTGTATGTGTGTGTGTTTTTTCCCCCAAATCCTTGTGTAATGTGACATTTATCCAGCACAAAGATTGGAGATATCATTATATTTACAGGCCTATTCATCCTATTCATTTCTGTTAAAAGATCTTTCTGAACATAGTAGGGAACAGCTGGTCCCAGGTGTGGAAATTTCCCACAGAAGCCAAAAATCTCTTAGCAAATAATAATATTTTCATAGGACAAGGATACAAAGTATGCTATTAGGTCACCAGAATTCTGAGACTTCTAATAATACTAACAGAAAATAGAACCAAGGAAATGTAACGTTATCACTAAAGGCCCCGTCTGAAGGCAGGAAGGTTTTAATAATATGAAGAATCACATGCAGGCCAAATTATTTGGTAGCAACTTTGAAATACTGCAGCTGCCAAGCCCCAGGATCTGAATCAAGAAGAAACAGAGCATTTTCCTTTAAAGCTTTCTTTGAGGTCTGAAGGAAAGAATAGAATCCTTGACTTGTGAAGTTCAGTATTTGGATTAAAATTTATCAGGGTGCATCTGTGAATCTTTCCATTTTGGGTCAAAGAAAAAATAAGTCTATTCATGTGTACGTGTGTGTGTGCATACTGTATTAGTCTGCTTGGGCTTCCGCAACAAAAGCCACTGACCTGGCTGCTTAAACAACAGAAATTTATTTCCCACCCTTCTGGAAGCTTGAAAGTCCAAGATCAATGTGCCATCAAGTTATATTTTGTTTTGAGGCCTTCCTTTGGCTTGCAGGTGGCTGCCATCTGTCTGTGTGCCCAAATGGCCTCTTTTTTGTAGGAAAGCAGAGCCCTCTGACGTCTCATCTTATACAGGCAGTAATCCCATTAAGAGGGTCCCACCCCAGTGGCCTCATCTCACCCTTACTACCTGCCAAAGGCCTCATCTCCAAATACTATCATACTAAAGGTTAGACCTTGAACATGTGCATTGGGGTGGGACACAAAATTCAGTCCATAACATTCTGCCCCTGGATTTCCAAAATTCATGTCCTTCTCACATGCAAAATACATTCATTCCATCTCCACAAAAAGTGTTACCTCATCCCAGTATCCATCACAAGTCAGAGTCCCATCCAGATAGCATCTAAAATCAGATATTGGGGAAATGTGAGGTGCAACTCATCCTGAGGCAAAATTCCTCTCCAGCTGTGAACCTGTGAAACCAGACAAGTTATGCACTTCCAATACAAGGCGTAGGCATAAGATAGTTATTTCCATTCTGAAGAGGAGAAATAGGAAAGAAGAAAGAGCTGATGGATCCCAAGCAAGTCCAAAAGGCAAATTCCATTAGTCGTAAGGCTGGAGAATAATCTTCTTTGCTTTCCAGGCCCCGTGGGGCAGCAGTGTCACCCCTGGGGCTCAGGCCCTGTGTATCTGACTACACACCTGAAATCTACATGGAGGCACACTTACCCCTCAGGCCTGGAGCTCTGGGCCTCTGGTGGGAGTGGTAACCCTGATGGTTGCTGAGTCACCTTTGGGATCATTGTTCCCTTCTTGAGAGAGAGCTCACATTCACAGGCGAATAGCCCTACAATCCTACGAGGACTGTAAAACCCACCAGGTCTGACAGCCTTGTTTTATTCGGTCCCGTCTTTGCCCCACTTTAGTTCAGACTGGTGGTGTCTCTGCTGTGTAATACCATGACTGTTCTTGGCTTGTTAAATTGTTGAGTCCCACCTGAGCTCTCTCCATCAAATCATTTTCAACCACACCCTTAGTGTTCTCTTCAGAACAAGCTTTCTCTCTCTCTTTCTTTCTTTCTTTCTTTTTTTTTTTTTTTTAATATGGAGAAGCTGAAACTTCTCCAGACCTTAAACTTCTGATTCCTTTTTCTTAACAATTCCTTCTTCAATTCATCTCTCTCTCTCTCTTTTTCTCTCCTTTCACATTGTACTATAAGTGGTCAGGAAGAACCAAACCATACTTTGCTTAAAAATCTTCTCAGCTAAATAATTAACTTCATAGCTCACAAGTTCTACCTTCCAGGAAAGACTAGAACACAGTTCAGTCATGTTCTGCCTTAGGAGAAGGATCCCTTTGCCTCTAGTTCTCAGTAACGGGGTTCTCATCTGCATGTGAGTCCTCATCAGGGTCACCTTTAACATTTGCATTTCAGTGTGCAGCTCCAGATTCTTCTAGCCTCTGTTCATTATTCAGTTCCAGGTGTTTCGGTGTTCATTCCAGGGGCACCCCACTTCTCAGTATCACAACCTGCCTTAGCTCAGGCTGCCATAACAAAATCCCATCCCAACAGAAATGCACGTCTCATGACTCTGAAGTCTAGAAGTCCAAGATCGAGGTGCCAGCATGGTTAGGTTCTAACAAGACTCTCCTCCTGGCTGGTAGAGAGCAGTCCCCATACCTATGTATATGGTGGAAAGAGAGAGTGAGCAAACTCTCAGGTGTCCCTTTTTATAAGAGCACTAATCCTATCCTGAATGTGCCTCTCTTGTGACCTTATCTAAATCTAATTGTCTCCCAAAGGCCCCATCTCCAAATACCACCACGGGGGTGGTTAGCACTTCAACATATGCATTTGGGGGGGCACCAGCATTCAGTCCATAATATATACATACACAAACATGCAGACATATATATTTACATGTGTTGATAGATAGATAGATTATATATATTCTGACTCCATATTCTTCTAACTATCGATGCAGAAATAGCATTAGAAGAATCAGGTATAAAAATAGAAGTGATGACATCTCCTTTCACTCTTCACTTATTTATAGCACATAAGCTGTATTTGAAACAGCTGGCAGAAGTGTTACTTTCTCCTCTTAGTGTGAAACTTAGTTAGACTTAGCGTAGTGAAATCAGACATTTGTTCCTAATCAGCATTACAGATAGGCTGACAGCAAAAACACCCCAAACTGAGCCTCCTGCTTATCTTTAGAGAAGACTTTGCAAAACCCCACTGCATCATCTTCACCTTTAAATCTGACATCTACTGACCCCTGAAGAAACAACCCTCTGAATTTTTTAAAGGATATTAAATAGTAATTTCATTTCCAGCATGCTTCTACCAAAGTAATTGTGGATAAGTAAAAATGTATATCTTTCTAAGTATGTCCACTCTAATATTATTTACATTAGTAAAACAGCTGAGGTATCGCATGATAGGGAATGTTTAAGTAAACCACAGGGCAGCAACTGTCAAATGTTACCGAGTAATTAAAATGATAATTTTGTTTAAACAAATGAGAGAATAGAAATAGAAAAAAAAAGTCAAAGGACGAGATTGGAAAAAATGCTAAAGTGAACACAAACACCTAATTTCTCTTCCCACCAAAATCTCTGTGAAATGTCAGGTAATAAATTGTGTTTAAGAAAATAAAGTCATGACCTCAATTGAAAACAAGGAAAGATGTTGGTGGAAGATGGCAGATCTCACAAAGAAATACAACATAGTCAACAAGAATCAAAAACAGATAGTGTTAAATAGGTAACACACAAGCACCAATAAAAGAATGCTTTTCCTGTAAGCTAAATACCTCAAAGTAAGTTTACCTGATCTACTTCTGAGATTTGTGTGAAATATGGAAATTCAAACATTTCCCAAACTAAAATCTCAGTTGAATTGAGTTGCTGGAAAGAAATAGCAATAAAACCAATCAATGAACTAGAATATTAAATAAAATATTTTCCCAGAATGTAGCCCATTTCCTATAAAATAAAGTATGAAAGAAAAATAAATAGCATATAGAATATATCCAGAAATTTCAACAACCATTCAGAAATAAAATATTTTGAAAAACTAAATGTGTATGTAATTTTAACTACATTTATATATATATATAGAGAGAGATGGATAGATAGATATAGATATAACAGAAAAGCTGGAGCCATGACTGCAAAAAAATAGAATCTATAGAAGATTATGAAACAATTTTAAAAGCAGCAAATAAAACTCTGAGGAATAAAAAAATGTAAAATCTCAATGGCTGGATTAAATTCCACATAAACATATATGACAAAAGAATTTGTAAGCTAAAGGATATAACTGCAAAAGAACATGGCTTAAAAATTCTAAGAAAACAAGATGATAAAATAAGAAAAAGACATTAAAGCACAAAAGGTGAGAATTTTTTTTAAAATGAATAATCAGTGTGTCAAAGGATATTTAAAAGAGCAGGGAGACAAAGAAATTTCTAAAATAAGAGTAGATAAGAACTTGCCTAGAATTGTTGAAATTTACCAAACCTCAAATCATGAAATCCTGACAAAATCTGAGCGGGGAAGGAGGGAGGGAGAGCAAGAGAGAGAAGAAAAATCCCAGTATTCATAGCAGAACACGTGCCAGTGAAGATACGGGAAACCAGTGAAAGGTGTTCATAGCAGTCATAGAGATTGCACTGATCACCTTACACGGGGCAACATCAGACTGACAGGTGACTACATTACAGTGGAAGTTACAGGACAACTGAATACTATTTTCAACTTATGCAGAACGGATGCCAAAAATAACTGTTTATTTTGATTTTTACACCCATCAGAAATACAGGTATACCTCGTTTTATTGTACTTTATTGTGCTTCAGAGATACTGCAATTTTTTTTTTTAATTGAAAGTTTGTGGCAACCCTGTGTCAGACAAGACTGTTAGCACCATTTTTCTGACAGCATTTACTCACTTTGTCTCTGTGTCACATTTTGGTAATTCTCACAAAATTTCCAACTTTTTCATTATTATAGTAATAAAATGCCATTATTACCATAATGAAATTATAATTTCAAACTAATTATTATTGTTATGGTGACCTGTGATCAGTGATCTTTGATATTACTATTATGACTCGCTGAAGGCTCAGATGATGGTTAGTATTTTTTAGCCATAAAGTATGTTTAATTAAGGTATGTACATTGTTTTTTTTAGATGTAATGCTATTGCATAGTTAATAGACTACAGTATAGTGTAAATATCACTTTAATATGTGGTGGGAAACTGAAAAAGTATGTGATTCATTTTACTATGATATTTGTCTGGAACCAAACTCTCAATATCTCCAAGATATGCCTGTATCTTTCAATTATGAGAGTGAAACAAAGATAATTTCACAAAAACTGAGAGATGCTTACTAACAGACCAACTTTAGTGAAAGAAATTAATTATAAAGGAAATACTTCAGATACAAAGAAAATGATTCCAGGTAGAAAGTCTAAAATGCAAAAAAGAAGTGGTAAACAAAGATGTTGGACAATTTTTAGGGAATTCAAAATAAACATTGACTGTTATCAAACAATAAATCTTAGAAGAAAAAAACAGGATAGAACTAAAATACTAATCACAATATCATATAAATTGGGATTGGGGTCAGTTGGAGCTAAAGCTTTCTAAATTACTTGAACTAATTGTGAAGGGAATAAAGATACCTATAAAATTTAAACTATGCTAAAAATCTATAGAAAATTATAGCACCCAACTTCCAAAATACATAAAGGAAGGGACATGAAACAAGAAAAAAAAAAAATGGACACAATCAGTAAGAGAGTAATAAAAGGTGAGAAAAAGGAACAAAAAAAGGACAAGTAAATAAAAAACAATAGAAAAGAAAAAATATTCAGAACACAAGAGAGGAAGAAGAAAAAAGGGGGGGGGATCAAGACAAGTAGGAACTATTTAATAAAATGGTAGAAATTAATTGGAAATCAAAGAAATGCAATTGGCTTAAATGCTCTAGGGAAAAGACAGATTCTCTGAAAGGATTAAAAAATTGCACATTAAAAAATACACATTGTGAAATTTGGCTTACTAATAATTATTTGGGGGTTTTCTTCTGTGCTCGTGAGTGATATGACTAAAATGTCATTTTCTTTCTTTATATGCTTCTTATCTGATTTTGCCAACAGTTATACTAGCTTTATAATATGGGTTGAGGATGGGTCTCTCCCCTTATTTTCCCCTGTTCTTGGGAGTTTATACAATATTGGAATTATCTCTCTCTTGAATATTTGGCAGAAGATGCCTAAAAAGTCCTATAGCCCTATAATGTTTTCATTGATATTTTTGTTTGTTTTTGAAGGGTAAATTATTATCTCTGCATTGGACATTTTTAATCATGAGACAACTCTTCAGGTTTTCTATTTCTTTAATATGTTCTGGTAAATTATATTTTCTAGGAAAGGATAATTTTTTTCTATTTTCAAATTTGTCATAAAGATAGTTTTTGAATTTTCCCTTGTAATACCTAAAACTTCTATAATTAATCCTAGCTATAATTAATCCTCCTTTACATTTCTAATATTCCTAATCTGTGTTGCTTTTTGATCCTTGATTTGTCATGCCAAAGACTTATCTACTTTATTAGTCTTTGTAAAAATTAGCTTTCATGTTGATCCTTTCTATTGTATCTTTATTTTCAATGTAATTCACTTCTGCTTGTATCTTCATAATTTCATCTCCTCCACTTTTATTGGCTTTACTTTATTCTTATAACGAGAGAGGGATAAAACCTTAGTAAGGATAAGGAAACATAATCTAGTCCTAGCTCTGCATTCTCCCATGCACTAGTTGTTTGGCAAGTTATATAGATCTGGACCTGGGTATCTTCATTGTAGAGGAGAAGTCATCCTCCTGTCTTCCTACGTCATCGCAGGTTCAGGCAAGAACAGTCAAATAGTATCAATTTGCCTGGATTAACTTTCGCCAATTTAAAACACTAAATTGGAAAGCCGATTAGACTGTGTATGCATTTTTAAATCAGTGTAAGCTCACTTATAGAAACAATCAACTCCAAAGAGCCTTGACTGAACTTTAATATTGCTTAAAACCAAACAAAAACAAAAACAAAAACAAAAAAAACCCTTTACTACTAATCTCAAAATTAACTGTTTTATGACATATATATTCAAAAAAATTTGGATTACATTTCTTATATTAAGGTACTATAGGATTATGTTAACTTCACAAAGGAGTTACATAAATATAAAGGGAGAAGTCTATTTCCTTTCCATAAAATAAAATTAAATGTTGGATTCAAAAGCAAAGCTCCTGCCATGATGTTTTTGCACATTCCCTGAAAGACATTTTATTAAAACAACATACAAATTAAATTCTTAAATTAACATTGATACCCCTTCCTTAAGGGAAGTATATTTAAAATTAAATTTGTGTGTGATTACCTCAAACATAGCCTTATTAACAGCCACCTAGATGTTTGTGGGTTTTCATGCATTAAATTTTTGTTCCAGATTATTCACGGTTTGTTAATTGGTGTGATACTTGATGAATATTGATGGTGCATATTGTGGAAATAATTTCCATATGAAAGGGGGTGAAAGCATTTCCTACTCAGGCAAAACTCTGAAAATAAAAGAATTCTGAAAGGGTGAACTTAGAATATAAGTTGACCCTCTTATTTTAACAGTTCAGAATTCTCTATAACCAGGCATCCCAAATGTATGTATGCCAGATTATAGCTGAATACTATAATGACGTCCAAAACAAATTAGGAAATTAGTAGATTTATTAGGGCCCCGTTTAAATGTCTAACGTGAAGGTTAAATGTTTGCTTTATTTAAATGAGATGTACAGACTTTAGAAAAATCTTGATTTCACTTCTCCTTCTAAAATGCCATGTTCTAAGGGTGTTTATAGTTCTCATTTTATGGCAGATACATAGGTTTAGTCAATACATTTGTATAAGGGAGACCTTAATCAACTCAGAGGATTTTCTTTAGCCAGCATATGATTATTATTTATCCACAAATTATTGTATTTATAATAAGTAGTTTTGCCAATTTAATGAAATTAGAGTCTGTTCAATGTCTTCTGTTTTCATAGATTAACACATTAAGTGCCCAATAGATAATTGTTTTTAATTTCCCTCTTTAATATATTTTTTTTAAAACTTGCCACTGTTAGATGCTGTTTAGATATTATCTCATTTGATCTTCACTGCTGTATAATCCTAATTTTTTGTGTGAAGAAAATGAAACTTGAGACTTTAAGTTGCTCATTGTTTTAGTTCCAGAATCTTCTTGTTTAGGTAGCCATGGCCTTCTTGGAATGATAAGACATAGAAATTTGATATTTTAGAGGTACCTCAGCTATTTTATCAGTCAGACTTGCAAGAACCAGGAAGAGATGATGGCAGGAAATGGTCCCAAGGACCTCTTTCTTTGAGACTGTATCATCCTTTCCAAGGTCCCATCAAATAAACTTCTAATAATCTCATATTAATTCCATACCCTTGATTGCTCGATAATACTCATGGAAAAGAATTGTTGGCAATGAAGAAAGGAATCCTGGGATGGGGTGAGAAATGTGTATCAAAATTACTTCCCTAATTCTTGCATACATTTTAGCAGCAAGACCCTCTTTTGCAGAGCTGTACTTGATGCATGGTCCATTTGTCTGTTTATCTTTGGTTTCTTTACTAGACAACTTTCTATCAGTTCATGTGTCTTTTATTTTTGAATCATAGGCTGGAGCCTTGCCATTTAGTTCACTGTCTTTTTTATCCTTTAGCCAATAAAAATTATGAGTTTATACCCAATTGAGCATACTATACTGAGTAGTTAGGCCAGGACTCAATTTCCAAGCCTAATTCTCTTATCAAAAACAAAGATTCTTTTGAGAGATATCAGTCATTTATCTAACCATACACATTATTTTTGATGGAAACATAACTTATTCTTGTTCTTTAAAAAAAAAAAAAAGACTATTAACACAACCAAGAAGACTTATGCATTCTACATAGCCTAAAATCATACTGCGTTTGAAATAATTTAGGCACTCCAGACAATTTTCTGAATTCCAAACATATCCCTCCTGGCCCCTTCCCTGCATGACTGTAGTAGCAAGCCAGTTACTTCTTGAAAGCCAACATTTTGCCAGCATCCCCTGTCCTTGCCCAGTGGGCTCATGCAAAGTGGTCATGGTGGTAGGCAGACCCAGCCACATAGACTTTCACTCTCCAAAACTGATCTGGCTAGAGCCACTTCTCAGTATCTAACTTACCAACAGTAGGGACTGAAACCGAATATCCAGTATGTTACCTTTCCCTGCGGTCACCACCCAGCCACCTAGGGTGGGAAGATTATTCAACTACTTCTACCATGAAAGAGGAAATTGTTTACTCTCATTTGAGTAGTCACTTACACTAGAAATGGATTTGCCTTATCTGCTGGAATATTTTCTGCCAAAATCACCATCTGTGGCTTCACAGAAAACCTTGATCCTTGTTTCTGATAAGGCATCTCTACTGCTGCCTAACAGACCACATCAACACTTAGTGGTTTAACAAAATAATCATTTTCCTGTCTTTCATGATGGTGTGATGGACTGCTCAGTTGGGTAATTCTTCTGTTCCATGTGACATCAGTTGGTACTTGGGTCTTGGGTATCTCAACAAGGCTGGAATAGCTAAGCTGTCTGTCACTTAGGTGGTGAATGTCTTGAAGGCTGGCATCAGCTGGGAGGGCTGGGCTTCTCTCCCTTCCCATGTTGTTTCAAAGTCTTCATTCTTCCTGTGGCCTTCCCATATGGTCTCTCCACAGAAGTCCAACTTCTTAGATGGCAGCTCAAAACTCACAAAACCACACACAAAATGGGAAAGTCACCAGGTTTTCTTAAGGTTTAAACCTAGAACTACCTCAGATTGTTCAAAGAATTTATATATCAGCATGGATTCAATTCTGCCTCCAGAAGCGAGTAAAGAGAACAAAAGTATAACATCATTAATCCATCATGGGGAGGAAGGCATTCTAGGTGGAACCAAGAGTATTTGTTTAGATTCAAAGGAGGAGCAAAGCACATTGTGTTGAGAGCTTGGGTGCAGGACGTGAGGAGAGGAGGAGCATGCAATGAGGCTGGCCTAGAAGCATCCATGGTCTTATGAGCCTCATTGAGTTTGTGGGACTTTATTATGAGTGATTTGGAAGGAATCTATTCAAGGATTTTTAGACAGAGAGATTAAATGAATAGATTTTCACTTTTAACAGGTCATCCTCACTATTATGAAAAAAGATTTGGTGGGGAGCAGGACTGGACATAGAAAGACCATTCAGTAAACTTCAGTGATAATATGGGACAGGGGTAATAGCTTCTTAGAACAGGGCAGAAAAGAGGAAATGGAGGAATGCATGCTGTATTCAAAAGATATTTAAACAATTTAATCAACAGGACCTTATGACTGATTCAATGTGAATATGCCAGTCTTTGGCTTGAGTTACTAGGTAGAAGCCAATTTGATTACCAAGACAGGAAACCTGCAGAAGCAGATTTGGAGAGAGATAATCATTAGTTCTGTTTGGGGTTTGTCGAGTTCAAGTTCCTGTTAGATATCCAGATGAAAATATTAAGCAGTTAATAATCTACTGGAGTGTGGATCCCAAAAGAAAGATGTGGGGCTGTAGAGCTGGCAAAATTTTGAATCATGATGGTAATTGGAGCAATGGTTGTGTATTGGAAGAATGCAGAGGAAGAAGAAAAGAAGGTTTACATCCTATGCCAAATGATGTAGAACTATTAAAAGAGACACTTTACTGCAGTTGTAATAAAAAAAATCATGATTAAAAACAATGAGCCATCATTTTAAACCAGTTATCCTGGTAAAGCTTTAGAAAACAAGTTGACAAGTAACAGTGAAAATGTAGGGAAACCAAAACCACAAGCAGGGTTGATGGGAGTTTAGGGTGATGTGGCTATTCTAGAAATCCATCAGGTGTGTGCGTGGGCTACAATTTAACAATCCTGCTCCTAAGTAGGTACCAGAGAAAATAAAGGAGAGGGAGATCAAATCAAAACCATACTCATGATGATACCAAGTTAAGACGTGAAAAACTATTTGCTCAGCTCAGTGCCTCTGAGATCCAATTTTTTTATGGAAATAGAGATAAAGGACCAGAAAGATAGAAAAAGATGGACACATCTCAGAGGAAGATATTTTATGCCAATAAATCTTTTAGCTTCTTAATAATTGTGAGGAAGGACATATACTTGATAAAAGTGGGAGTGATGTAAATCTTCCTGGATGTTATTTACATTCTTGTTTCTCAAGCCTTCTGTCTTTACAGAAATACCAATTCTTGTGCTTAAGTACCTTACTAGTCTTGGTCTACACTATGGACTTAGCACAGAATAGTTGAGAATGTAGAACGGGGATATCGCTGCCCTCCAAAGTCCAAACCATCCACCTCATCTCATTTAATTGACTTCATCTGCTTATGTATCGTTTGCACTTGACTTGCTGAAAATACTGCTTACTGAGGTGAAGGATCAGACAAGGAAGAGAGACTTTCCATCCTAAAATTAGCAATGCCTCTTTGCATCTTCATACATAAGTATTCTGAATTTTCACCCAGCCTCTCTGGGTATTTCAAGAACTGCTATAATTATTTTGCCAGCATTTTTCCAATTTGCATGTCTGCTTTTTCCCTAATGTGTGAAATGTTATTAGAAAAAAAAAAGAAAAGAAATCTTTAAGGCAAACGTGGCCTGTGCTTCCTGCTGCACTGGTGAGATGCCCAGTTTCTGTGTGCTCTTTGGTTAAAATCCCTTGCTGAGATGGGCATGTCTGGTGGTGGATTTGGCACAGATTCTATTTCTAGGAAAATAAAAGAAACTTCTGATCAAGAAAGATAACAGGACATCCTGTTCCTATATCTACTCACTGAGAAAATAGAGGGAATGTGTATAATTTATAGCAGCTGAATTGTCCTCTTGTCATTTATCCTTGCCTCCAAAAATTAAAGCCTTTTCCTATCACCCAAATGAAGGAAGAGGAGGGGCCATGCCCTCATCACAGGTGTGAACAGCATGAGCAGGTGAGCCAGGAGTTGAAAAATTCAAACCCTGGCAGGACTGTTTCCCAGGACAACCTGCCCCAGGGCATGGGGCTGCTGTCAAGCCTGCAGAAGCTTTGTAGGATGATCCTTGCTTCCAATCACTCATGTTTCCTGTCCCTAAAAATTTAGCCTCATAGTTGGAAATTGATCAGTTTCAAAAAAAAAAAAAAAAAAATCCTTCGGCCCATTTAAAATGAGTGTTTCCCTGCTAGAAGGCAGGTGACATAAAATTACCATAAGCTCACTTGAAGGCTCTCAGACTCACCTCCTAATCCCCCTCCTCCCCCACCCCCGAGAGCACTAGACATTTTAGAGAGACAGATGGGAACGGCAGAAAGAACAATCATTCGTAGAAGAAGGTACTGCTGTAAATCCCATCTTTGCTGCTTGTGAGCTGTTAGGACACAGACAAATTAAAAAAAATCCTATGAGACTCTCCACATCTATAAAAGTGAAGGTCATAATATCTATGCCCCTTAACACACAGCAGACTCCCAGGCACATAGTAGGGGATTTGACTGTTATTTCTTCTTTCCTGCTATTCTCCCTGTTTTAATATCTAGGAGTTGAAGGCTTCTAGGATCCTAGTGACAGAGAGTTTATCTAAACTATTAATGATTCAGTTCCTTATCTTCTCTCTCCCTCTTAATCTTTTTTTTATTATTATTTCTTTAGAATTATTTCATTTTCCCCCCATTTTTTTTACTTTTAATTTTTTTACTGAACTGTAGTGAATTTACAATGTTAGTTTCATGTGTACAGCAAAATGATTCAGTTATAGTTATACATACATACATATATTTTTTCAGATTCTTTTCCATTAGAGCTCATTACAAGACATTGAATATAGTTCCCTGTGCTATACAGTAGGGCCTTGTCGCTTATCTATTTTATGTATGGCAGTTTGTATCTGCTAATCCCAAACTCCTAATTTAGCCCTTCTCCTTCTTTTCCCCCCTGGTAACCCACAGTTTGTTTTCTGTGTCCATGATCTGGTATGTAAATAAAATTTTTATTTTTCCCTCTTAATATTTTTTTAATAAACCCTTTATGGATTTTATGGAGGGAGGGCATAGTATCTTTCAGTACCAAAAGAGAATGAATACTCTGGAGATCAGGATTAGCAGATACTACAATATATAAAATAAATAAACAAGGTCCTAGTTTATAGCACAGGGAACTATATTCAAGAGCTTGTAATAACCTATAATGAAAAAGAATACAAGAAAGAATATATATATATACATATACATAACTGAATCACTATGCTGTACACCAGAAACTAACACAACACCGTAGATCAACTAAATTCTGTTTTTTCAATAAAATTTTTTTAAAAGTCTGTATCTTTTAAAAATCACAGAGGCTATTCAGGGGTACTATAATCATTTTAAAAGTTATTCTATAGTACACAAGTTGAAGAATGTAATATTCCTTTTCTTTCTTTTTTTCCTCTACCAAATTTAATCTACTCAGGCTCTACTCTCTTGGCTGGAAAAAAATGTGATTTCTGTCATTATCCAGGTGCCTGCATTCCTCCCTTTGTATGAAACAAGAATTCCAGGCTCCAATTGGCTGGGTCGGGGCCAGGTCCTGCATCCACAGTGCTGCCTGCCCCCCTCATTACCCATGAGGTACTGGGCAGTCTGCCAGACATTGATGCTCCCAGCAAGTCCGCCCCTCCCACTGTGCTGCAGAAACTCACCTTCCTGCTCTCAGAGCCTCTGTGTTTCATCCATGTCTGAAGTCATGCCCCATCCTGGGGGAGCTCATCATCCCTGCTATGACAAGATCTGACAGCATCTTGCCATGGAAGGGATGTTCTCTAAATTCTCTCTTCCTAAGGTTGGCCCACATTGATGTCTTATGATTTAGACTTTTCCCCCCAGACAAAAGTCTGGATGGATGTTGCCTTTTGAATAACTGCCAATCTGTCTTTGGGCAGTCAGCAACAAGTTAATATTAACTCTTTGAAGACAAAGATCTCATAACTCAAAAAATGAAACGTAGCTACATTTTGGTGGAGGAGAGTGGAAGAGCAAAAATGTCTTCCATCTCCAACCTTTCCTTCTGACCTTGAAGCAAGGGCATGATACAAGAATTAGTCTCCCAGTGTTAGCTGACCGTCTTCTGAGCACCTCTTCACTGTGCTGTTTTACTAGCAGAAAAGTAGATCTTAATACATTATCTCTAATCCTCTTATCGAACTCCTTGGTAGTATTTCTTTCTCAATATTTTTAAGTTGAGGAAATTGAAGTTCAGAAACTTTTAGTGATTGACCATAGTTCAAAAAGCTAGTGTCTAATGAGGCAAACACTTAAACACAGGACTGCCTAATTTGTAAAGCTGCACTCTTTCTACTGCAGCATGCTGTGTCCCAATCAGAGAATCACAATGCCCATCATCCTTTTAATGTGACATTTAATATCAATGGTGGGACATTATTAGCTCAGGTGGGAGCCTTTTAGATTCCTTTTGACTGAAACTCACTGAAACTCGCAGTCAGAAGCTTGGAAACATACCCTCACTAGTTATAGAGACTTCACTTTAAAGCCATATGACCATATATATTAGAGGAAAGCATAATCAAATGAAAGAAAAGTAAATATAAAATAGTTTATTTGTTCTAAAATAATTTTTCAGCATCTCCCAAGGAGTGTCTAAATCATTCATGAATAGAGAATCTGTCTGTCTAGACCACACATGTATGCCATCTCCCTGTGATGAAATGACCTACCTATAATGTATTCTTGTGCAGTTGCTTTGCTACGTATATCCCTTCTGACTTGGTTTGTGAAGCTGTCATGGTGGTGTGTTGGTCTAATGTAGGTGAATATATCCTCAGTGATCCGATTATCTGTGGAGAGTTCTGTGAGCACCCTAGTTGGTAGATCTGGAGTATTGTGTGTGACATACTAGTCAGAAAACTGGACTTAGGGTGCCTAGGCTGTAATCCTAGTCCTATTACCAGGTTGCATTGCATTAGATAATTACTAAATATTTCCTATTCATTTTCATAATCTGTGAGGTGATGGTAATAATAACATTGACTTTATAGGATTGTGTGAGGGTCACAAAGGGTAATGAATGAAATTTATACTGGGTACCATGATCATAATATGGTAGTTATGGTGGGGGGAAAGCTCATATTATTACAGCTATTCCACCAAAGCTCTAAATTCTGGTAGCAGTTTACCTGATGGGGATGTCCTCTTCTTTGGGCTTATACCTGCTGTGTTAGACCAGCTTTATTTCCTCCCTGGACTGCCTAGAAAGAGCTCTCCCTTAGAGCTGTGTATGGAAAATAGCTTGTTGGCTTCTCAAAGATCATCTGTAAAAGGAAGACCTGTTTTCACCACAAAGGTGACATCTTGCCCCTCCTGAAGTGAACTGTTGTGCAATATTAATCAAAGGTCGTTTACTTGGTCTTCCCTGATACTTTGGATGTCTTGTCTTCAAACCCTAATTAAAAGATTATAGGGAGATTCCTCTCCCCAAAAAGGATGAATTTATTCTATGACTTTTTTGAAGCTGTCAAATTTTTCCTTAGTTCATGCCAGAGAGGCACTGGGGCTCATTATGCAAATTTAAATAACTTACCTACAACCCAAATCACCTTAGGTTATACTAATGAGCTCTAGATAAGAAAGAGTGGACATAAAAGTGCATCAAGGGTATTTAGGAATAACTGCCCAACGAAGAGAATAATGAGATAAATTGAACAGGGGAGCTACAGAGAGATCTTTAAAATAATGGATCACATCTTCCATCATTTTTAAAAATAGGTTTACCTGCTAATGTGCAGTACATCTGAAGTATGTGTGTGAGAAGGTTAAGCTAGGGTGTGGTCTTGATTAGAAGAGGCAGTTTTGTCTTCTCCAGCACCAGTCTGGAGGGCAAGAGAGTCCCATTCTACCCCCAAACCTGCAAAGTTGGTGGCTAGAGATGTCAGTGAAGTGATATTTCACAGGGCCAAACAGGACAAGTACTGCTGAAAGCACTGACTCTTCCAGGAGCACAGACCCCTTCACCACACCTATGAGCCACCCTGGCCACGTGGGACTTTAGACCTAAAGGAAAGTTTTCATTTCTCAGAAAAGCAAAAGGAGCATGTACTAAATTTACAATCAAAGAACATGCAGATTTTTCAGAACTCTGCCCTTTCAGGAATTCCTACATGAGGGGTCTGCTTTAATGTCCTTTTCAGAGTTTATCAGGAAGCGTTCAGTTTCTAAGGGAAAAATCCATTTTAGATAATTTAAGCAGAAAGAAATAGATGATTTAGTGAAGTTCAAGCAGAAATGGTGTTAAATGACTTAGTTAGGTCAGAGGGTAAAGAAACAGACTCTAGGCTGAGTGTCCAGAAGTGACTCCCAAGGCCACATTGCATAACTAGGTCCCCAGAGTGCTACGGCTTCCACCACAATCAGAGAGTTGTAGGATCAGGTTCAGGAAAATGTCTGGATGCCGGATGACACTTCCTCGGCCACAGTATGCTCTAAATGCATGCCCAGGTCCTGCCTCTGTGCTCATCTGAATCCTTACCATCCAGGACTCAAAGGAGGGGATCTGATTGGCAGGTCCTACAGCACACCTGGGAACCCTGGCTGTAAGGAGTACCAGAAACAGAGTTTTCAGCTTGTTGGGCTCTGCATTCTAGGAGACCATCACAGTGTGCCCTGAACGAGCAAGCTCACCGTCTCTGCCAAACTGCCCCCGAGAATCCCAGGTGGTCCTGGTCTTACAGAGTGTGAGTCTAAGAAACAAGCCAGGGAGTGACACTCTCACCTCTTAAGGGAAGGAGATGCTATGGGGATGAAATTGACCATCCGCATAGGAGGGGAAGGTCTCTCTCCCACACGTGGATGTGTGGAGGAACTTGGAGGTCATCCTTTTTGTTTTTCAGTGTCTCCTCCTGGGTAGTCTTGAGATAGTGCTTCTCTCTGAGTTTTTCCTATTACCAATTTTGTGGTAGTGTTTTCTTGAGTGTTTGTTACAGCTGAGAAAAGTGAATTTAACTGTTATTGCTACCAACAATGGCCTTCTTGGTGTGCTGGTATTGAGAAAGTGGTCTCTATAAGGGCTTCCTTCAGAGGTATTCATAAGAAAGTATACATAAGCACAGAAAGAGGGGCAAGAGGAAGCTTTAAGGATAAGCACCATAACCACATGAATGTTTCTATCCATTTTAGTCTTAAATAAAACTGATAGACTGTATAATAGGAAGAGATAGCTAAAGAGCATCAAATAAGTTTGATAATTCTGATAAGAATAGCCAGTATTTAAAAACCACAAAACGTAGAGAAACATCTTATGTAAGGGTTTCCTTCTAAAATCAACTTATAAAGAAAAAATTACGTATAGTCAAATGAACTTTCAATTTTCATATTATAAAATAGTGTGTGATGTATTGGTTTGTATGCAGCCCTCGAGGAGAGTTCTTGTGAACCCCAAGATTAATATCCACTGAGCAAACCCAAAAAGAAGAAGTCAAAGAAAAGGCTATACTCAGATGTCTGGGCATTCAAAGTACTGTCCTTTGAGAAAATGATGAAATTCTAAGAAGTGAGCGGAGGTTAGATGGAAAATTTAAAAATGTTCCAGCTTGCCTGAAGAGATTACTCAAAATGTTTTTTTATTAAGAACATTAATTGTAATTTACGTTACTTTTTGTTATTATATACATCTATCAATACAAAGGACTTAAATCATAGAAGTGCTCCAGTGTCAGCTCTAAAATTAGCACGTGCTTATGGAAAGGCACACCTATTTATAATGGAGGTGAAACTTTACAAGTTTGCATGTTGCAGGGAGAGTATAGCTCAGTGGTCAGTTTCATGCTTAGCAGGCACAAGGAGGGTTCGATCCCCAGTACTGCTAAATAAATAAATAAAAATAAATCTAATTGTCTCCCCCTTAAAGAGAGCAAAACAAAAAAGAAGTTTGGATTTTATTCCTGATTCTTTCATTAATAATAACCTTAGACCAAGGCATTCCCTTTACTTTTCCACTAATCTTAGTTTTTCTTCTGAGAAATAAGATTATAGCCATCGCTTCCAGTACCGAATATGAGAGTGAATTTTCTAATCCACCTGCCCGTCAGACCTTCTCCAGTCTGGCCCTCTCATCTGGCTACCCTCATCCTTTGGTACTTATTTTAGAGCTCACTCCTTTAGGCGACCTCTCATCTGAATTGATTCTCCATGACAGACGGCAGTTACCTCTATGAAAGTGTGAACTGTTTATTTCAATTGTTCATCTTTTGTCTATCTCCAGTCTAGGAAGTTCCTTGTGATTATTAGCTGTCTCCCCACTGCTTGGTACAATGCTTGGTTAATTGTAAACACTCAGTCAGCATAGACTCAAGGAATAGAAGATTAAAAATAGAATCTTAGGAATGACAGGAAATACATTTTAAATTTCTGATTCAGTGATGGAGTTTCTTTCTAATAATATAGATACATGGATTCCAGGATTTTATATTTAATGAAATAAAAACTCACCTTCTTGTACGACTTTTAATGATACTTCCTTAAATGAGCAGTTTCCCTCTCTAACTTCAAAAAGTACTTATCCAAGATTTTATTGAGCTTATTTTTGTTCTATTCTAGTTAAGACCATGTCCCTGACTTCAAGAAGCTCCTAAGTAGAGAAAACAGACATGAAGACAAGTAATTATAACATTTATATTTACCAAGCATGATATCATTAAAAAGTGAAGGTCTGTGCTGTGAGAACAGGGCTTGCCTAAATATATTACTTCCAGCACACACTGAGTGATAGCTGGTACGTTATGTAGGTACTTCTACCAGATGGCATTCCAGATGTATCACAGAGGAATAAAAATCATAACAGTGTTTATTATGTGCTAGGCACTATTCTAAGAAATTTTCATTATTAAATCATTTAATATTGACATAACATAGTATTGAGGTTGGTACTGGGACACAAAGAGGCTAAGTACGTGCCCAGGGTCCCGCAGCTGGTGACAGTCCATCCCCAGAGTTTGCCTTCTTAATCACCATGCCACACTTCAAGAGAGAAGCCCTTTCCCATGGGAGCTTCATAAAAGGAAATGTCATTTGCTTGAATTCTGCTATTACTCAGGCAAAAAGCAAAGTAGAAAAAGAATATCTAGAACTGAATAAATACAGACTCTATGTGTTGGAAGTTTCAATGATCATATGAAGGCAGAGATTCTCTGGAATTTGCAGATGAGCCTTGAGTGGAGGGAGTAACGGTATTAATACTGTCCTAAATGTTGAACCACATGGAATGTGAACTGAAGTCAAATCCAACTGCAGGAAGGAGAAACTCTGTATAGAACAGGGTCACAGACTGTTATCACAGTCACATCCATCAGATGATTATGTCTCTTGACTGGTGGAGACAGAGTAGGATGTTACACACATATCTGACACACTTACACACATAATATAGATTACATCCATTGTTTTGAAAAATATGTATTGAGTATATAATGTATTTTACTACATTAATCATCTAATAGCCATGTAAAAAGGCCAGCATAAAAGAATGATAGTTATTTCACAGTCAAGATTCTGGTACCCAAAGAAAACAGATCAAGTGAGCAACAAGTCTCATTGACTGATGCCTGAACACAATCTATCTTCCTACCTGGCAAGCTATACATGGTATCACCACGTATTAAACTGTGTGTGCGTACTGTTATGGAACCAAAGAGAAGGTAGAAGCCACTTGGAGTTATGCAGAAAATGAATGAATTTCTCTGATGATCATCCTTTAAATATTAAGTCCATCTTTTCCACCTTAATTGTTCTTTTGTCTTATAGGTTTATCCTTGATGGACATGATGTCTTAGAATTTCACTACCCTATTCATCCTCCACTTAATATCTTTTCATTGGTAATATTCCCCTTCAAAGAGCCCTGAACTGAATGCAATTCCGCACAAGTGATACATCCATATGATGCCTAGAAGGCTGACTTAGTCACTGACCTGGAATCCCTCGCCCAGTTCTATGAGTGCAGCCTAAATGGCATTTGCTGTTGTTATCTGATGCACTTCCTGTTGGAGTAGTTTGATCTTATAGTCTGTTTTATATGAATTAATATTAATCTAGGTCTCCCCGACTCTGCAGCTTATTTCATCTCGTTAGGGTTAGTCTTATCTTTCTGATTCAGGGTGATGGGTGATGGTAGAGGGTTGGTTGGTATCTTTTTAAAGCGATTCTGTCAGCAAATCACATTGGTAAACTTCTCAGTTTTTAGTCAATCCACAAATCTGATAAGTAGATCTTTACTATCAGAAAAGTTGCTACTAAAAATGTCAAATCTGTGATAATTATTGTGAACATCCTTTAAACATTTAGAGGAAAACTCATTATGAGTAAAGGACATATTTTAGTCTGTTTACATTTGATGTAATTAATAATATGGTGGAATTTAAATCTACTGTCTTATTATTTTCTCATTATCCTTTCTGATTTTTGTTCCTTTGTTCCTCATTTTCTGCTTTATCTTCATTTATCAAATATCTTTTAGTAGTTCATTTCAATTTCTCTACTAGCTTTTTATCCAAACTACTTCATATGATTTTTTTTAATATAGTTTCTTTAGAGAATACAGTGTGTGTGTGAGAGTGGATAGATAGATAGATAGATAGATACCTATATATCTTTATCTATCTATTTATATCTAGCTAGCTAGCGATATATTATAAATAGAGAGACAGATTAATATTAGTATTATAACACTTAGTGATTAATACAGGAATTTTATAACAGTATAATTTCATTTATACTCCTTCCTTCCTTTATACTCTTAATATATTATGTATATATAGTTCCTATTGATTATTTATCATAATTTTTAAACTTCTGCCTGCTAATGCTTACATATGGTCCTTCTATAGGTCCTTTTCTTCAGTCTGATTTTTCTCATTGTCTGTCTCCTTTTTTCAAAAAATATTATGGATTATATTTTGTTGAGACGCTGGATTCTATTATCTTTCTCTGAGAAATCTGAAAAGTTTCTTTCTAATAGGTGGTCAAATTGCTGCAGATCCACTTGGACTGGCAGAAGCTTGGTTTTTAAACTTTGTCAAGGTTCTATTTTAGTTTTGTCCTTCATCCTAGTGTGAATGAATACCTTAGTCCTCGAGGAGTACTTCTAAACCTTTTGAGGTTTCAATGAAAAGCCCAAAGTATTGACTAACCTCTCTAACTTGATGAGATTCAGATTCTTAATCCAGTCTTCTTTGTGGTGGGCAGCTGCTGCAATTCCCGTCAGCTCTTTCCACTTTAAACTGCGATTGTCTTCCTGAGTTCCTGGGTGCCTTGCCTCACCCACACACCATTTGAGGTTTGATGGACTTGAAGGGAGTTTATATGCCAATTTGGGGGAGTTCTTTTGGGAGACTCCCTCCCCACAGTGTCTCAGTTCCCAGCCACTCTGCATCCCAAGACAATCTTCTTGCACATCAGACTAGTCAAGCTGTGTCTTTTTGTCTGATCTCCATCCATGGCTGGGAGGACTGGGGATTTCCCTTAGAGGAAAAGCTGTGTTACTTAGGTCTCACCCACTGTGGTTTCCTTCTATAATGAATTGAGCCCCCTCCAGCTTCTACCTGATTTTGGTCACTCTCCAATAACTTCAGACATCTTTTTAAATATAATTGTTATCAGCAGGAGAACAAATCCAATACGAGATACTCTGAAATTACTGAAAATAGGAACCCAAAGGTATATTTTAAAACATGAATTTATGTTTACCTAAGAAAAGAATTCTCTTTGTAGTAGCAGGACAGTGGAAAGATCCAGCCCCGAATCGCTGTTCTAACTTGCATTACATCTGTGGCTACAGGCTAGTCGCTTTATCTGTAAGCTTCATTTTCCTCCTCTCTAAAAATGGCCCCTTTCCTTAGAATGCTGTGATTCTCAACAAAACAAAACAAAACAAAACAAAACAAAACAAAACAAAACAACAAACAAACCAACCTAGTTTCTTAGCTAGTTCCTCAAATGAAGAAGACTGAGTTTGGTATAAGTACTACGGGGGAGTAGTCAGCATAGACCATAAGAGTCCTTATTGAGTCTGTACTCAGAGTCAGTGTAGACCCCTAGCTTGTCTAAGGCAAGTGAGAGAGAATGTACTGTGAGTCTGACTCATTAAGTTCTATAAGTAACACTGCGCACACAGACTTACTTAGCTCTCATGCCCTGGTCTTGACCTTCCCTCCTCTATGGGCAGGGGGAGGGGAGAGATCAAGGTAAAAGTTGCCTTCCCCCCAAATTTTTAACAGCAGGGAAAGATGCTGCTGCCCGTATATCTACTCTCATTTTCATTCAGTCCTCTTTGAGAAATGAGAGAAATTGGTGGGTTTGGAGAAAGCATAAGCCACAAAAAAAGTTAGGACAATGAGAGGTTTATTAAAAGGGAGAATTATTTTTCTGTTTGGATATATTATGAAGGATTGTTTGGTGGATTAAAGCCAATATTTATGCCACGTGACTCCTCTTTGGACCAAAAAGTTGTTTTCCAACCTGTGCATTATGGTACTTTTTAATCCTCTTCACTTGTTCCCTTGAATTAGCTTATCTAGTCAACTGTCAGAAAATAGTTTCAACAGCGTTGCACATGTATTAATCATATTTACTGATAGGAGAAAAACGCTACTTATGAAATGTTGGTTATTAAAGCTTACAGACCAGAATTTGGATCTGTGATAAAATTCACATTCCTAAAATTTTCAGGCCTTCCAGCCCATGATTTTATTTTTTTTTTTACCTCTATATAAAGTAGATGTGAAACTCAAATTGGAAGTGAAGGTGGGAACAAAGCCTGTTAAGTTTCCATATTTCAAATTAGGATGTATGTTCAAGTTTGGGTGGGAAGAGGTAAGAGGACCATGGCAGGGAGTCCTGGAGTGATGACACTCCTGGACTATGGGAGAATTCCTCCCCCCACCCTGTTATTAATTAAAGAAAGAAAACAGCAATGGTACCTCTCAAAAATCTTTCCAGATAAATTACTGTACTAAATCAATTACAAAATATTGGGTTAGAAAGGAAGGTACTTCAAGCAAGAGAATATGCATGTGCGAAAAATAGGGAGGGAGGGGAGGGGAAAGGAATAAAGAACAGAGAACACTGGGATTATTAAAGTACGGTGACAGCAATAAGGTGAGGTGACATTATATCATGAGACAAGGTGATGTCAAAGAAAAACAATAGTCTTTGTTATCAGACAGCTGGGTGTGATTCTTCATTCTGCCTCATTCGTGGTGTAATTATGGAAATTATTTCTAAGTTTTCGTCTTTTCATCTATAAAAATGGGAGTCATATCCAAAAACCTAATATATTTCAAAGTTATCACGAGGATTAAATTAATTAGAGGATGTGAAAATACATGCCAGGGAATCAGATGGTAGAATCTCAGCAGGTGGAGTGCAGAGAAGTGGGTCAAAATCCAAATTCACTCTTGTTTAGATGTATACTTTGGATACTTTTGTTCCTTTTCAAAGAAAAGTAGAACCCCACCTCCCCCCCCAAAAAAACATTTAACCCCACTCTCTGTATGAAAAAGTTGCTTTCTTGTCCAATGTGTAATTATCCTCACAATACAGACATATCACTAAAGTTATTCCAGCATTTTCTGTTTTTCAGTAAACAAGCTAAAGTTTCTGTATGTAAATTTTCAAGAGCAGGTTGAAAAACCTACTGCTGAAAAAGATATTTTTGAAATTACATGTTCCAAAAAGGGTCAGAGCTAAAGAGATCGCGGCCATTATTAGCGTTGAAATCCTAGGTGATGCTGCAGGTGGTAAAAGGATACATGAGTGAATTGGTCCACCCATTCCTTCGATCAAGGCACTGGAAGGTTAGGCAGCACTGTTCACCTGAGGTGACCTCATGGAGACTTGAGCCACGTGATTCACCTGTTCTTTAGTGGCATTTTACTGAACATTTATTGACACAAAGAGCCTTTACCACATAACCTTACATAACTGTCAACAATCCCCAAGGCAGGTGCTATTTTCTCTTCTTCATCAGAGAGTCAGTAAGATTCAGTAAGTCTTCCCAGCATCACACGATGACCAAGAGACAGAGCTGGATTCAGAATCGAACCTCTTGTGCACCAAAGCTCCGCAGTTGCATTCACCCTCCTCAAGGGGACAATCATGTAAATCTCACTGGTTTCCCTTGGGTAAGGAGATCAGCATGACATGCACTGTGTTTGTTCCAACTGTCCTACCCTGACTCTTTGAAAATTCTCTAATTTGGAAATATGTGAAACAGAACAAAAAGGGAGTCTTTGGATGAGAAATCAAGCCACAAAGTGACAGTCTCACAGGTGCATGAGTGAGTGACTGTGTACACGTGTGGCTATCTGGGTACATCAGGACACATTTCCATCTATTGTGCTTTGACCCTGCTCATTGTCTGTGCAATAATTGTGTATGTATACTGACCCCAGGTGTGTTTGCTTCTGCAGCAAAGGTTAGATGGAAGCCACATCCTCCCCAGTTCCCTGACTCCTTTTCCCTAAATGCTGCCTAAACACATTGGCTAAGACCCCTGAATCTCTGCCCCACTCCCCAGTGTCAGCAGTGTGAGAATCCTCATAGTTTGTGATCTGATCTCTTGAGCATATTAACCAGAGAAACGTTTTCTCCACATCATTAAACAAATTATTTCAAAGAAAAGTATTTTTCTCTAGGCAGTTAATGGTCAGAGTAGGTAACAAGTAAGTTTTTCAGAGGAAAGAGGGACTGTGGTCTGAATGCTGGGAAACACTGCCTGTGTGGATGAATTTATATTTGCTGCATCATATGTACCCTTCACCTTTTAGCAAGTTTTCCTCCCTATACTTTATGACCCCACTTTGCATGTATTACTTGAAAGATTCATGTCATCCTATGTAATTTTGAAACCAAAGTAACATTGGACACCTCCATGTGGTTAATTGGCAGTAACTAGGTTTTCAGAAAAGGAGGTTGAAATGGATGAAACTAACGACATTGTCAAAGATCTTATGAAACAACCATAAAAGGAGAAGTTAAATATTTAGAGTTAATTGTTTGTTTTATGTAGTGATCCAGTTTCATTCATCCATGGCTCAAACAAGTATTTGTTGGCTCAAATAAATATTTTGGGGGGATAAAATAGTGGATAAAAACTATACAGTTTTCTCCTCTTGTGCAATTCCAATGCATAGGATGCAACCATGAATCACACAGAATGCTTTGATAGAGGGGCATCTAACTCAAGAAGGGTAAGGAGGCTTTGGGTAGAGTTGATTAAAATGAACTTAGAGGATGAGCAGGGGATTTCCTGAGGAGGAAGTAACGGGAAGAAAACCTATGAGGAGAAGCAAGTGAGTTCAGCTTTGCACACACCACCTCTAAGGCCATCTTTAAGGCATCTCAGATACATATTAATAATAGTAACATTTCCACTGGGTGCTAATAATGTGTCAGACAAGTTTTACATGTTGTCTCCAGTAGTCTCAACAGCCTGATGAGTAGATTTTTTTTTTTTTTTAGCTTCCTTTTAACAACAAGGTTGAAATAAATATTTCTGAGTTGTTAGTGTGTTGAAGGTAATTGAAGCCATGGGAAGGTATGAGAGAGAGAGTGGAAGGAGATAGAAAATGGAAGAAGAAAGAAGATTGATAAAAGATACTGAGGAATGAAGTGGGCAGTGAATAAACAACTGAAAAGATGGAAGAAAAGCCAGGAGAGTGCCATGTAATGGAAGCAAGGGGAAAGTTCACATAAAGAAGACGGTGTGGTCCATCTTAGCCAGAGCAGGAGTCGGGGCTACGAGGACTGAGTGAGGTGACAGCAGTGGGCGCCATCTTGCTGGGAACCGGAAAGAGAACAGAAAGTAAGGAGGTGGAGCAGTGAGGAGAATAGAATTCACTCAGATACCAGGCTGAGAGGAGAGGAGAGAGCGAAAGCACTACAAAGTGGAGCATGGGCTTGGGGATTTCGTAGATTTGTAGATGTGATATCTATAAAAAGGTACCTAGAGACGCTGAAGAGGGAGGGAACTGAATGTAAGCAGGATTGGCTTGGGCTGGGAGGAGGGGCATCTCTTTCCTACAGCAGGAAGCCAAGGGGAGAAGTTGCCTCTGGATATGGGTAGTTTCTATATTCCATGTCCTCTGCCATGGCTCCTACGCCTCATGTAGACTGTAGCACAAAATTAAACTACCCCCAATCCAGCTGAGAGTCACAGACACATTGAGTTGTGTTTATTTGCCTCTGGTGTCATTAGTCACACACTAGTTAGTGTTTACTTCCAAGTGTAAAAAGGGTTTTTAAAAATCAAGAGTGAGCATAAAATTAACATATTCCACCACTTCATTTATTCATTTTTTTCCCAATTTGGTCACTGCTCTTTAACACTGAGAAATGCTGTCAGCATTTCCTACCCACATTAATCTGATGAATTCAGAGGGGGCAGGGGTGCTGAAATTGGGTGACTTAGATATGGCTTTGCAAGAATCAGGTCTACACCATCTTGGCTTTTGTATTGGAATCCTTTTTGTTCAGCGTTGCTGCTGAAGTTATTTTCAGAACATCATATGGATTTTTCATTGAAACATCTGTGTTAACTTTTATTATCCCTGGTCTGCTTTGTAATTTTTGGAAACAGATATAAAGAATGAGTGACCCAAAGCACAGTAATATAGTGGGAAGCATCCTTCATAAGTCAATTGAAGAATTTAATAATCTCTTTAGAAATAAGCTCTGCAGCTATGAGAAAAATGTGTGGGTTAAAGGCCTTCCAATTAAGAAAGGTTTCTCTGTGGATTTATAGGCTGGTGGTTCACTCTTCCTGTTCGTGTTTCCATAGCAACTGTCAGGTAGATTTTCTGCTACTTGCTAGGAAGTTGGAAATGTTGAGTCTGGTTGAGCCTTTTCAATTCAGTGAAGCTTAAATGAAATTCTTTGCAAGGAACTGGCATTTAGCCTGGGTCATTTATTCATATCTAGAAGGAAAAAAAATCAATTATAGTAATCAGATGTGCAAATTTTTATTGGGATTATTTTTGGTACATATTTTGTGCTGTCATCTATTTTTAACACCAGGGTACCAAAGGTTTGAAGGGCTGCAGCTGGCCTCTTTACTATCTGATGGCTTGTGGCTTTAATTACAGCCCAAGACATAGGAAGGCATGCCTTTTTCTGGTCTACTTTCATAAGCTATAATCACTCCATGTGATATTCAGAAGCAAACTAGTATCCAGGAGACTCGTTAGGTGGGGGACACCTAAACTGCACAAAGGACAAAGCCAAGAAATCTTTTATTCTTTTATTTTTCTTGCTCTGTTGGTTATTCGGATTACAGCCTAGGAAATAAATAATTTATATGCCATGATTTAAACTTCTTGGGAGTATGGGCTCTCCATTTCCACTTCCAATTAAACCCACTTGGGTGTCACTCACTGGGGTTCATCCCAACCCACACTGAGTGATGTCTGACAGCTCCACATAGGATGGTGTCCTTTAATCCCTTAAAAAAATCAAGCATGGAGATGGGCAAGGTGAGCACACATGCCATTGCTCCTTACATAACACGCAGCATACGTCACGGGAAGTCAGATGTCCATGGGGCACCACTTAGCATGTTCTTTTGTTAGCATCTTCGCTGGCACAGAAGCGGCTTCTACAGAAAATAAGGCACAGTCCTTCTTTCACACTGAGAGGCTATTTATATAGCTGCTCCCCCGTGGCCATTTCTTATAAGATATTCACAACGATGGCTTTGAGTGCATGTTTCCATTCTTTTTGCCGCATTCCTCTTCTTCTCTCTCGTCATTTGTATGATAATTCACATTATATGCTGCGATTGATTATTGATGAAAAAATAAAAACAAAACAGAGAGACAGAGAGGAAAAGAGAGAGGAAGATTTCTTTTTAAAATATCTGAGTTGAACTGTCTTTTACTTACTTGCCTTGCCTTGTCTTATTTTCTTCCTCTTTGGTCTAGAAGCCATGCTTTCTTCTATTAAGCTAAATAAAAACTTTCTGAGAAGCACAATTGGAGCTGAAGGAGGCCCACTCTTCAGTCGCTATTCTAGGAAGTGGAAATGAAGTTGCTCAGCTCTGCTCTCAACTTTATTTACTCTAAACGGTGGGGAATTTTCTCCTAAAATAAATCACACTTGGAGTTGCAGGGCTCCGTCAGAAGGAGATGCACCTATACCTAGGAGCAGAGAGACAGAGAAAAGTGAGATTCTGAACATTTGTGGGGATTTAGAGAGCGGGAGAGCCATTCTGGGTAAAATAAAAGATTAAAGCATCTTGCTTTTAAGGGGAGCAGCAAAGGTGACATTTTGGCTGTCACTCTTCGGGGTGGGGAAAGCGAAGCTGTCTCCACTGCAGGCATGTATACCCTAGAGCAGAGTTTTCCCCTACCTGCTCCTCCACCTGCAGGTGAAGGGAACCAACCCCTTTGGTCCAGCTCATGGCCAGGTTAGGCGCCCACTCACAGGAGGGAGGACAAATGGTCACAGGGGTCACTGGTCCAGCCTCGTCCTGCTCCTTGGCTGAGCATAGATTTAATTCACCTGAGGGCCTTTCCATGCCCTGCTTCTGTCCTGGACTTCCCAGTCCCTAAGCCGGGTCCTAGGGGCCATGGCTCCAGCTGGGTGTACTGCTGCCCCCAGGGCATTCTGAATTATCTCCTTCCAGACCTTAGTTACTGGAAAAATGGAATCCTTTTCTGATTGGGCCTCAGATCCACGTTGGCTTCACAGTGAGGCACACACAGCATCCCTGACACAACCTCCCTGCCTCTAGCTTGTATTTTTAATTCATCTGATGACAAGTGTCCTACTTTGTGCCTCTGAGCTGAGCCATGCAATGGACTAAGATAACTTCTTCCCTCCTCCTTGTCTCCCCACTTCCCCACCTTTGCTCCCATTATCCCATCCTGATCTTGCTCACTTCCTTTATTTAAAGCTGTACCCCCACCCCACCCTCCATCCTTCTGTTGGGGGCTAGCTCCTCTCTCTCTCTTTCTCTGTGATGTCATGCCAGGCGATGGGGTCCTAACACCTCACATCAACCAAGTGTCCATTCCCTGCATCTGGGGTCACCACCTCTTTTTCTGCACCCCCTCCACTCAGACACACAGAGGCTTTGTTTCAAGACCAGGGCTAATGTTAGTAAGAGTCTCTCTGTAGCCCTACCAGGCTTTCCTCTGATGTGGTGCCTCTCAGAGCTGTAAAAGTGATTAGCTATGAGATTGTGGTGAGTTGCTGAACTTCTCTAAGCCTTGGTTTCCACACCTCTGAAATGGGTACAATTGTACATAAATCAGAAGATGACTGTGAAGATTAAATGAGTTCATGTATGTGCAGTCTATAGAAAGCACTCTGTAAATATTAGTTTGCATTTTTGTTCTTGTGGGGTTTTTGCTTGCAAAGAACTCAAACTTTGGGATTATACAGGTGGGAGGTTAAACCGCGTTTCTGCTACTTACTGAGTACGCAACCTTGAATAGATGTTAAAACTTCACTGAGCCCGTTTAACCTTCTAGTAAAATGAGGAAAATCATCACTGCCTCCCAAAACCGTTTAGGGTATTAATCGAGTGAGGATCTGTGTAATTCACTGCAATGCCCATCTGACAGCAATTATAACATTCTTTCCTTCTCCTTAAGTATGTTGATTTTCCAAAATTAATTATTCTTTTTATCTTAATTCGTCACTGTATACCAAAAAGCACTCAGTATCTCCCTCCATCATCCTATCTCCTTTTTAAAAAATGATCTTTCTTGTCTCCTTCTTAGAGAAATCTGTTTCTTCAGTGCTACAAATCTTAGAACATCAGAAGGCAAGTGTTTTACCCTCCAGCTCCTTCCCCTGACAACACTGAATGGATATTTTTAAAAGGCTGCCTCTAAAAGGAAAGGAGCAATCTCTCCTCATGGGGACAGGATAGCAAGTTGTGAAAAGTTGTGTTTTACCTTGGTGTGGACAGTGGAGATTAAGAGGGGTGTCTTCTGAGCACCTTGAGCCCCCAGGAGCTGCTCCTCTATCCAAGCATGAAGTTATCGTCCTGGTAGGAATGTGAAGCGATGGGGGTATTCTGTGTTCAGTTTTTGACATCCTTATCCCAGTTTCACATTTGGGATTTTTTTTTTCATTCCATAAATTCCAGATGTGGTCCTAATTCCCTTGTTAAACTTGCCATCTCTGCAAGGACAAAATTTGAAATTATTCTTGTCAAAGATGCCCCTTCCAGATTGGCTAACTTGAAGATCAGAGTTTTCTGCACAAGAAAAAAACTCTCTGGCTCAATGTGTCAGTTCCTTTTCATGTCGCTGGATCTTTCAATTTGTAGCATAACCCCTGCAGCACTACAGAGAAAAGATGGTATGTCTGAAATGCTGAGCTGTAGTCACCCCTGTCTCCCATTATGTTTCCACAGGCTTTCTGTAAAAAGCTGCAAAACCGCAGAGTCTGAAATCTGACACCTGAAATGGCTGCGGTCACTCAAAGGCACCCCTTTTCCTATCTCTTGCTGGTTGACCCCATCCCAGTGTGCCTTTCAATACACAGCCCACAACTCTATATTTAGGGTGATGACCAGCCGTCCATGCAGGCTCCAAACACTTCTCACTCCTCACTTGGTTGGTTTCCCCTGTGAGTTTGGTGTTCGACTCAGAAGAATGATATTCCTGTCTCAGCTCAGCCCCTGATTGTGTGACATTATACCCTTTCCAGAGCTTTCAGGTGTTTTGTGCCCTACAAAATAATGAACAGGAGTGACAGCTAATGTTGCTGAGTGCTTGTGGTCTGCCAGACATCACTGTAAGTGTTTTCTGTGTGAGTATGTGTGGGTACACTGCTTCCTTTAAACCTCACCACAATCTTATGAGTGAGGTCCTTTGGCAAGAGAGGAAATTGGTGCCCAGGCTCTCCTAGGTGGTAGAGCTGGGATTTGAACTCATGTAGTCTTGCTCTTGAGCCCCCTTGCTTAACCATGAGTCACGTGCTTGTGATACATACAGGTACGGTCCAGACTCATTATCTGCAGTAGTTACGTTCTGTAGTCACTGTGAGCACTGAATATCCAAATGCCGAGCCACTGCTCCCAGGGGAAACAGAGGGTTAGGCTCCTGCAAGCCTCTGCTCACAACGTTTTCATCCATCAATACATAACCCATCAATGCATAACCTTGGCTTATATGGGTTTCTGTTTAAAGACACCTCAGTTTATACATATCGTTGATTCATTAACATTGAACTCACAGCCAACAGCATTGTAGCCCATGCCTGAGTAAGCCAATCTAATAAACCCCTTTTCTCTGTAAGGCACCTCGCAGTCTTCTTATGCACAGGAACACTAGTCAGCATTTAGTACTATTTGGGGGCCATTTCAAACAGCAAAATTACCCCAAAATGCACAAAATTGCAAATAAAACGTGGCATTAAGTAAACCACAAAAGAGGACACTTGCTTACATCATGAGAGCTGGAACAAGGAGGCAGACTGTTGCCTCATTCGACCTCAGCTGGGAATGGGCACAGCAGGTGATTCAAGTTGTTGTTTTTTTTTGACTGAAGGCAGGGTCAGTTATTGATTTGGGGGTTTGACACAATTTTAGTGGGTAGGTGAATTCACAAATACAGAATCAGGAATGATGAAGCTTGACTGTATACAATATTTGGGGGAGAAACTCTCAGATCTTCAAACAAGAGTAGGACTAGTAGGTGGCACTGAGAAAGTTCATTCCAGTCCCATCAAGGCAGGACACACCTGTGCAAAGGCTGGGGGCTGTTCTACTGTTCTACTCTACCTGTCTCCCCAGATCGAAGGGAAAAAACGAGATCTTCTGATCAACTGACCATGTATTGAATAACGCTTCATATCCAAGAAACATCTGTGTACTTTGACTCCTTATTTTGGATCTCAGGAAGATGTTTTCACTCATAGACACATAACCTCTGCATCTACAACTTCTATTTCTCATTCTTCAAAGGATTATGATGGCATCTGAGTAGTAGATATTAAAATGTGTTTTCTTTACAGAAAAGGTGTATGATGAATGGGATAAAAGAGTGAAGGTTACTTGATTCCTGCCTCTATACCCCCACTCCTGGTGTGCATAGCTCTGGAGTATATTGTAGCCACATCTGGCCATGTCTGCTGAAACATCAAATGTAAACTGACTTATAAAACTGAGAAGTAGAGATGGCTGAGCAGGGGGAAAAAATTAGGTTTCTGGCATGGCTCTTTGTAACTTATGGGAGCTTGTTAAAAATACAGACGCTCAGGCCTCCCCTCCCAGATCTACTGCATATACTTCATACGCACAGTAAGGTGTGAGAAGCAGTACTTTGCAAAACCAAGCCCAGAAGCGAGTTTACAATCTCTGCAGTTAATTAAGCACCTGTTAATTCCTAGAATCATAACTCTGACTACAGCTTTGGCATGGAGCTAAGATTACCAGAGCCCCCCAAGACTCTGGAACCCTCTTCACCTACTGCACCAGGTCACCCTGAGCATACATCCTCGGTCACCTCGCCTGAACTCTTTTTTTTTTTTTTGTTTTTGTTGCAGTTTTACATCCATTCTTACTTTCAGCAGCTGGTTGTGTTTCTTATTCAGAACCAATACCTGGGCTGAAATGTTTGCTTTAAGTTTCAAAATAGTTCACTTAGCCCTCTCGTGATTGAATATTTGATGTTTCCTGGTCATGTATCCTAGATGTCAAACTATGACTTTCATCGCTAACTCTGAGGAGAATATTTTGGAGAGTTTTTAATAATTCATATGTTTTTTCCTTACCCAAGCTTCTGTCCCAAATTTTTGCCTAACTCAGAGGCCCATGACTCTCAAAACTAGACAATTGCTTAGTATCAGAAGATTCAGTGAAAATTCTTAACTTTTTCACTTAATTGTTCTTTTCTCCCATTTCCTTTTCTGTAAATTAATCAGTGGTAGTGGTCACTGCCCTACTTCACAGACTCTTGGTAAGATCAAATTAGCTACAAAGTACTTTTAGAGGCTAAAATGCTATGCAAATATAAATTATTTTTATTACTATGACTAGCTAAGATAACCCACAGGACTAATCCTCCTAAAATGAGCAATTTACTAATACACAGGAGAATATAATGAATTTTGAAGCAGAAGAGTTTTCAGGATAATGAGTATGACATTTCTATAATCACCAGTTGGAGCGTATAGAATCAGATCACAACTTGTAGCTACTTGGATATTTGCCTTTGACAGTGACTGCTGGACTACTGGAGCAGACAGGAAGACATCCTACTTTTCTTCCTGTGGTCTGAGGTACTTAACAATGCAATGGAAGTATTTGGACCACCGTTAATGGAAATGTCATCCTCGATATTTATAAGACCATCATAGAAACCGCCAACTCTCTTAAATGCCTCTTTTCAAGTGGTCCTTGCAAAGCATGAATGGTCTTTGCCTTAAACAGCCAGTCATGCAGTCCTGCCCAGGACAGACAGCAATATATTTTTCACATAGGTGTATGGAGGGCTGTAACAGATAACACATTGAAAATCTGGTCGCCCCTTTGTTTTCAAAGATGAAGTAAAATGTGTGTCATTTGGGAAGCCATTGCCTGAACAGCTCCTGAACATTTCAACCCAAAAGGACCCGTTCAACTGTTTAATTCATATTGTTTGACAAACAGAAGGATCCTCAGTACCTAGTCATTTCCTAGTGGTAAGTGAGGTGTTGGGTGGGGCATAGGTAATTATCTGAGCCATAGGAATTCAATTTAGTGCCTTCCTACTTCTGGAGCAGAACATAACCAGCACATCTGGCCATGTCTGCTCAAACACTGATTGGTACCCAGTGGAACAAAAGAGAGATAGAACGCATTTCCCTGAGCTGAGAACAAAGTAGCCAAGGGTGAGTTCATCACTTGAGACAATGGGACCTAGAGGTTGTTTTCTGCTTCTTTCTTTAAAACTGAAGACCTTGTTTTCTAGTTAATACCATGTGGTTCTAGGCTCAGCGTGCCCATCCAGCAGGTAATTCTTCTACCTGGGAATGCGCATACGCACAATTAACATCCTGACACCGCTTTTATCTGTTCTACAAGGGACAGGTGGATAACTTCTTCTGAGGGCATTCTTCCTTCCTTTTTCCAATTTTACACTGCTTTTGCTTCTAAGGTGCTGTTTGTTTTGTTTGTGTCTTAAGTTTGGTTCAACATGAGATGTCTGATAAGAACTTTGGAAAAATACATCCCCTTCATTTAAAAAGAATTGGCTAACAATTACACCAGAAATAATAATATCATAGTAATAACCTTAAATTGCACTGCCTAATATTTAAGCCTGTTAAGAGCTTGGCCTTCTTGTTGCAGAGTAGTTGGAAGCCAGGCGCTGAGAATTCAAAGCGGGAAAGACGTGTTCCTGACCTAGGATGACCAAAGTAGAGTGAAGAGAAAGGGTGGATTCCCTTGGGTGATGGGCACTTTTGTAAAGGTTAATAATGATCACTGCAGAAGCAGAGAGAAAGGGAACCAGCCTGGCATTCCATGGAGGTTTCCTAGATGAGCTGTTGCCTGTGTATTAAAAGGATGAGTAGGAATACAACAGATGAAGCAGTGGAGAGAGGAAATTCCAGGAAAGAGGAATTGTGCAACCAAAGGTCTAGTGGTATGAAGAACTTTGAAGTACAGTGACTGCCAAGAAGCTTGGAATAACTACAGGACAGCAGCTCTTTGGAGAAAGGAGGCCGGTGATGGTGGATGGGAGCTCAGTGGCCAGATAAATGTCACGTGCAGGAGTTTTGACTTTATCTTTAGTCTATGAGGGTCATTTAAGGGGTTGGGTGAGGAAATGAGTGAATGGAAGTTTGGTGGTGAAATCAGCTGTGCTCTGCCATCACTCTGAAGAGGATGAGGGTTAGGAGCCAGGACCAGAAGATGAGCTGGAGAGAGAGCTGGGGAGAGTCGGGGAACCAGTGAGGAAAGCCCTGAGTCGTCCAGGTGAGATGGAATGAGGGATTCATCTTGGAAAGCTATCATCAGAAAGAAGATGGGGCAGCAGATTCAGGAGATAATTTGGAGGTAAAATCATCATGAATTGGAAGTTTGTTGGATGTTTTTAAAGGGGCGAGAAGGGAATCTTGAAGGAGAGAGTATAAAATGGTCATGATGTTTCAGGTTTAAGTCCCCGTGTGGGTGGTTTTGCCATTTATGGGAACAGGGAGGCCAAGAAGAAAAAAAGCTGGGGGTGGTTGGAGATCATAACTCAGCTGCAGAGCCTGTGAACCATCCAAGTGAAGTTGAACCTTTAGGTGACAATCAATGTCTAAAGCTCAAGAGAAATCTTGGCCTGTAATTGTAGGACATATCTTAACACGATATTGCTTGGTGACTCTCCTAATTTATTATCTGCATGTTTCAAATCAATATTTTAAGAACCAACATAAACTCTTCATCCTAACCAGGTAATAGTGGTATGGTTATCATCTCAAGAGCTGTAATTCATGGGTTTCTTTGAGAGTTTCTTTCCTGTTTTCTTCTATGGTTAATATATTTTGCAATGATATAATTTTTGGCCACTAACTATTTATTTTAAAATGTAAAACATGTTTGTTTGTGATTGGACATTATATGTAAAAAGGGAAAGCATTCAGCCTTCAAAAGGTACCATTCATACTCCTATGTCTGAGATAGTGTTCCCTTAAAATAAACCTGACTCCCTTTCAGATCCAAATAGCAAAAACGAAATATTTTTCATCCTACACTGGAAGGTTTCATATTATTTGGAAGTATATGTCACTTGATGGTTTCTGTGAATAGTTCAATGACTTTTTATTAAGAAAGAATCTTCCATTCCCATTTTAACATATTCTTTCAAATATCTTAGATGATTGCAAAAATATTCTTCTAGACATCTATGGGAAAAGTTTATTGTAAAATATTTCAGCTTCTGCTTATTTTTCTTATAATAGAAAGAGAGTAAGTGAATCTATATCCATTGTTGCTATGGTAACTAACATATTTTTATATATTGAGAAAGAGCATGAACATTTCTAAATGCATTTTCGTCCTTCTGATATATGTCTCCGTGTATACAAGACCGTATACTTGGGGTGACTTTAAGTCCAGGGGATTCTAGGACAAGTAGTCTTGTAGCTATTTTGTACCATTATCCTCACATAGAGAAAGATGCCATCAGACCTGGGTCTTGGTGTCTAGTTTGATGGACATGAACTGTACACACTGTGCATGAAGTGAATTGATCACTATTATTTTAGAAGGAGATTGGAAAACATTTCTAACAGGATATTTATGCTTCAACTGTTTATTAAATTCTATAAATATCTCAGTTTTTCAAAAAATAGGCTTCAAATATGAAAATCATTGGTAAACCACCTATCTGCCTGAGTCCTCAGCTGTCTCTAAATTAAGCATGGTGCATGTATATTCGTTCATTAACAAGTATTTAGGATAACTTTCTAAATTTAGAATCTATGCTAGATGAATAATCTAGAGATGGTAACAGTCACATGCCAGATGATTATATAAAATTTTCAAAATGATACCTGCCAGGAGGGAAATATAAACAAAGTATCAAAGGAACAGAGAAGGATCAACTAATTTAGCCTGAAGGTATCAAGGAGTATTTGGAGGAGTGGAGAGGGAATTAGGAGAGGGAGGCAATGCCTGAATCAAAGGATGAATCCTACCCTACAGGTCATTTTTTTACCTAGAAAAAAAATGCTTATATAGACAACTGAGCTAACATTTAACAAATACAATGAATAATATCTGTTATGTACTTAGAAACTGGAAACCTGTGTGTATGTGTGTGAAGAAAAAAAAAAAAACAATCAAAGCAGTTGCATGATTAGATAATGAAAGTTCAGTTAAACTACATTTCCTGAGCTTCTGTTATATATCAGACACTCACCAGATTCAGATGTGATTCCCAAGGGGTTTATTTCTGTGAAACTTAACTTCAAAAAAGGAGTTATAATCTTGAACGCCAACGAGACTTTTAAAATTTTATCTATATCTAAAAGTATAATTTCACTAGAAACTCGTCTTAGAGTAAATAGATTTAAAACTCCCAGATTAGTGAAATTTTATTAGTTTATTTCTTGAAAACAAGCAACCAGGTGATGGGTAAGCAAAATCAGACATCATTGCATTTACAGTGAGGATCAGTGAGAGGAAATAAATATTTCTCTCCTCTTTTTTCTTCTTTTGGTCATTGAAGACTCAGTAGAAACATGGCATCTACAGAGGTAAACAGGAAATACAAGTGAACTGAGATACAAAATCTAAGCAAAAACTACTGACCTGCAAGTTAGGAGACCTTGGGACAAATCTTTTCTCTGCTTATTCACTTGCAGTGTAGTTCTGGGCAATATTCCAACCTCATAAAATCAGGGCCTTGGACAAGGTACATGCACTAAATCAGGCACAGAGGAACTGGGGACGGGTGAGATGGGGTGCTGGACCTGAAACACATTCTAGTGTGGACGTATCAGGAGTATTCAGCGAGGTTGCTGTGGAACACAGGAAGGCAATTCAACCTAGACTCCATTTCCAAACACCAGATAAGGTTGTATAAAATAGGATAATTTGACCTAGAAATCATCCATTCATTGTAGACTCATATACAAAGCCAAAAATCAAACAAACAAAACAAAAAAGAGTAGAATAATGTGGAATGTTACCCTTGTGTCTTGAAATGTATATTTACAATATTTAAAAGAGTATAACATGAATATACAGAAAAATCAGTAGAAAGAAATTGAAAGTACAAAATGCTCCCCAAATAGTGTTTTTATTATAAGCACGATTTAGCATTTCAAATCCATAAGAACTGGTATACAATGGAAAAAATATTATTAACCAGCTAGCTAACCATTTACTCTGATGAAACATTTAAACATAAAATATGAAAATAACAAAAATTCCAGAAAAGGACAGATTAAAAACATAATACAAAAGAAAAAAGATATCCTAAAATGGCATCTAAGCCAGAAAACGAATGAGTAAAAAAATTGACAAATGAAATACTTGAGTCCATGAAAATTTTAAACACTTCTGCAGCACAAGAAGTCATAAAATTGAAAAGGATTTCACAAACTGAGAAAATAATTGGAAATGTATGTGAGGAAGAGGTTTAAAGCCCTCAATAAATTTTAATGTATACTACTTTCTCACCTATTAATTTAGCAATTTGAAAAAAAAAATTACTAATGCCCAGCATTGATCTGCCCATGAAGAAATGGACTATTTAATAGATTACTCCAGGAAATAAAATTTGTAAAAATCTTTTGTAGAGTCAGTTTTGAATATGAATGGACAGTCTTTAAAATATGAAAAATTTTGATGTAGCAGTTTCAACACTAGGAATGTACTCTAATTAAATAGTTAAATAATCATACATGTCTACAAAGATGTAGTCACCAGGAGTTTCAACAAAGCACCGTTACTGAAAGGTGTAAAAAACACCATTACCCAAAATGTCCAAAATAGATGACTGATTAAAAAAATTACAGCATGAACCATGTATTTGTTGTTATGGAATACCATGTCATTTATTATATAGTTATTTAAATGTCAATAATATTTATTCTCATGGACATATTTTTATCAAAATGTTTTAGTGAACTAACCAAGCCCAAGAAGTATAGTATGGCTATATTTTTGAATTTCCTAAATGACCTGTACCTGTGAGATAACTATCATTAGCATTGCCTATATCACATTTTGCATATAAAACTGAATTGAAACATAGTGGCCAAAGACATGGTGAAGAAAAGAGATTTGAACATGTGGCAAGCTGGAAAAGAAAGACTGAGCAATAGGTCAAAAGTCTCTTAGAAGAAGGAGAATTCAGCTTGGAAAAGATTGTTATAGAACAGGCATAAGAAAGCTGGAGTCAGGAAAGTTGCAGCTATAGAATTAGAATAAATTTGTTGTGTTCATGGGAGAGAGTGAGTACCATGTCCTTCTACTCCACCATCTTGGCAATCCCCCCAAACTCAGAACTAGAATAAATTTGAATGTGATCCAAAAAAACCTGGCATGAGTAGGCAAAGAACAGGATTTGAGGACCAAGGAGAGCACCACACTGATTATGAATCTAAGACTTGCAGATTGGAAAGGCAGTCATGAGATGGAAAAGCTCATCAGAAGAACAAAGATGGTTTCTCAGGCAGAGAGGAAACAGAAGTTTTGAGGAAGTGAAAATGGGATGCTTGTGGAACCTCTAAAATAGAGGTTAGCAAACGATGACCTGCTTGGTTTTGTACAACCCCTTGAGTGAAAAAATTTTTAATGGTGGCAAAATGTCAAAAGAATATTATTTCTTCACATGTGAAAATAGGAGATTCAAATTCAGTGTCAGTAAGTAAAGTTTGATGGGAACACTGCTGTGCTCACTTGTTTTTATATTGTTGTGACCACTTTCACACCGAGAGGCAGAGCTGAGTAGTCACAGCACATGACCCACGAGGCTTAAAATACTGACTCCCTGGCTCTCAGCAGAGAGTTTTCCGACCTCTTGATCTAAAGACTAAAGGAGACATGAAGGAACAGACTGAGGAAGGAAATTAAATGAGGATTGCTTGCTTCAAGTCAAGAGTAAAGGAGATTCTGAAAGGTTAAATAGTTGTTATTCGTGGTTTAGAAGATATGGAAGATTAGAACCTTGGTTAGAACACCCACATCAATCCCACATTGTCTCAAGGGTCTGTTGGTTCAATCCCTCCAGTAAAACTCTAATACAATCCAGTCTCTTTTGGTTTCAAGAGTCAAGAGTTTGGTCATTGTTAGAGAAATGTGTACTGGTTGAGGCGTGTGTGTCCCTACCAGTAATACAATGCATTATTTTAAAGAATTGATGAATTCTGTGACCGGTACCCAGCTAGTTTTTGCAGAAACTGGGTATATCTCAACTGCTAGTAACTTCTGGAGTTACTGCAATGATTTGCTGTACGGATTGTCTGCCACTGGGGTTGACAACGGTAATATCCCACCCTGGATTCTTCCCCTGACTTCAAGAGATTATAAAATGAAGTTCAGAAGATGTTAGATGTTTAAATATGCAGGTACTATTAATATTATTTTCTTTTCCAGTCACACAGCTGACTGGATAAAAATCCCAAAGACCCTCCCTAGATTCCTATAAAGCAGTGGAATGGGAATTTGCACTTTCCCCCCGATATCTAATGCTCTTTTCCTCTTTTATGGTGAAACTACCCTGAGTGCTATTTCTCTACTTATAGCCCAGACAATTCAGCTCCAGGCAGGTGGTTTTACTAAAAGATAAACAAACCTGAAACAAACCCTCACTGTTTTGTAAATGGTCCACTGTGCAGACATAGCAGGTAGCAGAGGACTGACCCCATCCAGGAATGTTGGTCATTTACTACAGGGCTGGGGACCCCACAGTGTCTTTGGCCAAGGAACCACTGATGCTCTCAGCATTTTTATCTTCAAAAAAATCAGAATCAATGGTCATACAAACTGGCTAAAAGTATCAGGTGCATTTTTGTCTAATAAACCAAAATCCCAAAGTAACCTCATTACTACCTTTACCTAAAGTGCTTATTGATGGTTGAGGATCTTTGGGGGGATTTTTTTGAACATTCTTGCCTTTGAAAATGTGATTTTGTCCAATTGGAGTGGCCTCAGGCATCTCAAGAGACACATGCTTCCTTCCTTTTCCTGTTGCTCCTTTTTCTGTCTTTCCTCACCCCTGGGGTAAGATCTTGTCCATTCTTACATGAAAGGAATGGATGAAGAATGAGAATTCCTCTTTCAGGAGTGGATTTTGGCATACCCCTTTTCAAGTTCCCATCCCTATCCATGGTCTGTCATTGGATCTTCTGGTTAATGACCTCATGTTGAATCTTCTTATCTCCTAGTTAATTAAGTCCACCACTATAGTTGAGCTATTCTTGTGGTCACAAACCCATTCTTCACAGTGTGTGTATATATATACACACACACATATACACAGAGAGAGAGAAAATTGACATATAGTATTACTTTAGTTTCAGGTGTACAACATAATGATTTGATATTTGTATATATTGAGCAATGATCATCACAGAAAGTCTGATTAACATTCATCACTGTAGATAATTAAAAAACAAATTTTTTTGGTGTGATGATAATTTTTAAGATCTAGTCTCTTGGCAATGTTCACATAAAAATACAGTATTAACTATAGTCACATGCTATACATTACATTCCCAATTTATTGTATAACTGAAAGTTTGTACCTTTTGATCCCCTTCACTTATTTCATGCCCACCTCTCACCAATCTGTCAATCTTTTCTCTTTATGAGCTTCTTGCTGGATTTGTTTTATGGGTTATTTTAGGTTCCACATATAACTGAGATCGTATGGTATTTGTCTTTCTCTGTCTGACTTGTTTCACTTAGTTAATGCCCTCAAGGTCCATCCATGTGACACAAGTGGCAAGAGTTTGTTCTTTCTTATGGCTGAGTAATATCCCATTGATTACGTCTACCACATTTTCTTTATCCATTCTTTCATCAGTGGACACTTACTAAGGTTGTTTCTATGTCTTGGCTGTTGTAAATAATGCTGAAACAAATATGTGGGTGGAAATACCTTTTCCTTTTCAAATTAGTCTTTTGTCTTCTTCAGATCAATACTCAGAAATGGAATTGCTAGACCACAGGGTAGTTCTTGTTTTAATTTTTTCAGGAGACTCCATACTGTTTTCCATAGTTATTGTACCAGTTTACATTCCCACCAACCAACCATGCACAAGGGATCCCATTTCTCCACATCCTCACCAATACTTGTTGTTTCCTGTCTTTTTGATAATAGCCTTTCTAACAATTGTGAGGTGATGTCTTGGGATTTTTATTTGCATTTCTCTGGTGATTACTGATATTGAGTGTCCTTTCAGGTAGGTGTTGGCCCATCTGTATATCTTCTTTGGAAAAGTGTCTATTCAGATCCTGTACCCATTTTTAAGCAGACTGCTCTTTGCTATGGGGTTGTAGCATTTCTTTGTATATTTTGGGTGTTAACCCTTTATCAGATGGATGATTTGCAAATATTGTCTCCTATTCAGTAAGTTGGCTTTTCATTTTGTTGCTGACTTCCTTTGTTGTGCAGAACCTTTTTAGTTTGATGTAGTCCCACTCATTTTTGCTTTTTTTGTCTTTGCTTTTGAAGCCAGATCCAAAAAAAAAAAAAAAAAAAATTGTCAAGATGAATATCAAGGAGATTTTACCCTATGATTTCTTCTAGGAGTTTTATATTTCAGGTCTTACATTCATGTCTTTAATCCATTTTGAATTAATTTTTTGTATGGTAAAAGATAGTGGTCCAGTTATTTTTCATGTGACTCTTAACAACTGTATTTTGACTACTCTTAGCCAATACTTCTCTGGTTTAAATATTAAGAATATCTACTGGCAGATAGCATATTTCCAAGGTATGGCCCAATCTGGTGCAGAATTATTGTTCATCAAGGAAATGAGAAAATGCCCTTGAAAAGCATACAAGGGAAATAGATAGACAACTGATTATAACATATTTGGCTTGTATGGATGTGGCACAGACATGATACTTTGTGATATTGAGTACACTTTCTAGACATGAAAGAGAGAAGTAAATTGCATCAATAGATGAGGGTAGCAAAAAACTAGAGAAATTTACAGGATGATGGGGAGAGCCTGTGAAAATTTATAGCAAAAATACCAGCATCATCAGACTTCCACTTTAAGAGTATACACTGGTGGGAATATGGGTGCTGGATTTGAAACAGATGAGACTCAGGTCAATAAAGCCAGAAATTTGTTTGCTGTCATAATTTGGAAGAGAGAATATGGCAAAAGCAAGTGGATGTAGAAATAAGTGTCTAAAAGATTTGAATAAGTATTTTTTAGTAAATCCTAGGTTCTCAGCTCCAAAGGCAGTCTAGATGGGTAATAGAGACAAGGACTTAGAAATCCCAGAACAAAATCTAACGTCTTTTCATTTTTGCTTAATATTAAGAGTATTTACTGGACACGACAGAAGGCAGTTTGGTAATGGTGTACAGATGCAGAGTGGAAATAAAATGAATACTAAGCAATCACTGAGCTAGTGTAGCTCACAACAGGGGGAATTTAAGTGGGATCTAGGATTTCAGATTTTAAACTTTCTTAACTTTTGACCACTAATAGTATTGAGCAGTAGGATGCAGACATACACAGGCACATAGTTTCCTGCCTACCAGGATGTCTTACATTTAGACTTTTCTGAATAGTGGGCAAGGTAACCTCTCATGTCCACTTTATTATATTTTGAAAAAGAGAAAAAAATGAATTACATTGTTTTCTGAAGATGAATTTTATTACATACACGTTTATTTTCCAGAGAATGAGCTTATTTGTTGATTCTATGCTCCATATTAAGTTCACATTGTTCCAAAGTCCTGTCTCTGCTGCTTCAAAATGCTCTTGATTTCTTGTCACTGTCATAAAATTGAGTCATATCACTGGCTCATCCGTCTTGCACCACAGATCTTTGCAAGTCAAGACCCCCTGGTTGTCATTCTGGTTTTGCTGCATGTTACAGTGATTGTATCCATCCTGCCTCTGATGGTTCTAGGCTGTCATTTGCCCTTGAATATTCCAGAATCCTCTTATCTCAAAGATAATAGGAAGCCCAGTTTCAAAGCTGCTTCTTCCACTGTCAGGATTGACTTAAAAGGATAGTCACCATGAAACTTTCTCCACATATAAAATGAGATTGAAAACTAAAAGAGGTATGTGACTGGCTGATGTTTGTTTTACAAAGATGAGATTAAAACACTTGACTGCCTGTGGAGAAAGTGATTCATTGTCCATTACAAAACAAGTTGGGAGTGCTTCTCATCCATGTCTGGCATAATGAGGAGCAAAGTTCTCAGCATATTCCTCCCCACTGAAACCGTGAAGAAGTTACTTCTTACCATCTCTCTTCATTTGCTAGCTGAAGAATCACATTTTTTTCCCCAAGTAGCATCTAACTGGTAGCGTATATGGTGATAAAATTGGTTAGGTATGGAGTGTGAAGGCAATTTAATACTGAATTTATTTAGTCCAGAACATTTCTTTTTGTACATGTAAGTGTAACTTAAACAAATCAATTCCATCTGATTAAACTCAGTTTACATGGTTAATGTACCGTGGACACTCTTTCTCCTCTGGTGCTTTTCCCGAAGATCAGTGGAAGAGCATTTAGATGTTCGTTTTGTATATCACCCTGATGCGCACAAAATCCAATAGATTCAAAAGGAAACACTGCACTAAATTAATTCAGCTTCAAGTTCAAAGGCTCATCATGTATGATAAACAAAACCAAAGGAAATGATGAGATGCAGTGTCACATTTCATTTAATATCTAAATCCACTCACAACAAGGTAGTATCTCGTTCCCTGCAGCCTTGCTACATACGTATAAAGCTCCTTAGGGAAAGAAAAAAGCTCTGAGAACCTAGAGTTGGCAAATATAATGTGAAGTTACAAATGATTTACAGCAGCAGTTCTCAACCTTGGTTACACTTTAGAATCACCTGGAGAGCTGGTAAAATTCCCAGTGCTCTGGCCTCACTCCAGACTAATTAATTAATAATTTCTGGGGTTAAGACCCAGGCATCAATATTTTTTAAAGCTCCCCAGATAATTCCCATGCATGAATAAGGCTGAGATACTCTGAATTGAGAGTAGTTCTCAAAGGTTGACTTGCTTCAAATCACCTAAAACACTCCTTAAGTTTCAGATTACTGGACCACACCTCAAGAGTTTCTCCATCAGAAGGTCTAGAGTTCACATCACCAACAAGTTCCCAAGTGATGTTCTGGCTGTTGGTCTAGGGACCACACTTTGAGAACTACTACTTTAGAAGACAACATGAATCTCAGAAAATAAGTAAATCCTGTGTTTATAGAAGGAGAAATTCACCTAGCATGAGAACGTAACTATGAGTATGGGGCTGGAGAGGAGAGAGCGATATATTTGTGATTTGAAATATTTTGGCCAGATAAGGAAGAGAGAAATATCTAAACCTTCATTATTTTGGCAAATTCAGGAACAAATAATTTTATAGCTTCTTTGATGAGGTGTCTGTTAAAGTCTTTGGCTCATTTTTAAGTCAGGTTGTGTTCTTATTGTTGAGTTGTAAGTATTCTTCATATACTCTGGATAACAGTTCTTTATTAAATGTGTCTTTTGTACATATTTTCTCTCAGTCTGTGACTTGTCTTCTCATTCTCTTGGCATTGTCTTTAGCAGAGCAGAAGTTTTTAATTTTAATAAAGTTCAACTTATCAGTTACTTCTTTCTCAGATCATGCTTTTGGTGTTCTATCAAAAAGACATCATGATAACCAAAGTCATCTAGGTTTTCTCCTTTTATCTTCTAGGTTTATAGTTCTGTGTTTTACTTCTGGGTCTGTGATCTATTTAAATTCATTTTTGTGAAGACTGTAAGGTCTTTGTCTAGATTCATTTTTTGCATGTAGATGTCTACCTATTCCAGTACCATTTGTAGAATAGATCATCTTTGCTCCATTGTGTTGTCTTTGCTCCTTTATAAAATATCAGCTGATTATGTTTAAGTGGATTTATTTCTGGATTTCTATTCTGTTCTATCAATATATTTGTTCTTTTGCAAATATCACACTGTCTAGATCACCGTAACTTTATAGGAAGCCTTGTAGTCAGGTGGTGTCCATTCTCTAAATTTGTTATTTTCCTTCAATAAAAGTTGGGAGAACTGATGATCTCTGCTTCTGAAGGTTATTATTTATTGATGTGTTATCTACAGTGGATATGGGCTTATTCAGACTGTTTTCTTCTTGAGTGAGTTTTGATAGATTATGCCTTTCAAGGAATTGATCTGTTTCATCTAGGTTATCAAATTTGTGATCATAGGATTTTTCATAGTATTCCTTTATTATCCTTCTAATGTCCATGGGATCTGTACTGATGTACCCTGTTTTATTTCTGATATTAATCATCTGTGTCCTCTTCTTTTTCTCTTAAACAGCCCATCTAGAAGCTTATCAATTTTACTGATCTTTTCAACAAACCAGTGTTTGGTTTCACTGAGTTTTTCTTTATCAGTTTCCTGTTTTCAATTTCATTGATTCCTACTCAATTTCTTATTTCTTTCCTTCTTACTTTGGATTTGATTTGCTCTTTTTCTAGTTTCCTAAAGCAAAAATTTAGATTATTGATTTTAGAAAATATATTCTAATATATATATTCAACGCTATAAATTTCCCCCTAAGCATTGCTTTACTGCATCTCACAAATTTTGACAAGTTGTTTTCATTTTAATATAGTTCAAAATATTAAAAAAATTTCTTTGAAGAGATCCCAGAAATGAACCCACAAACTTTTGGTCAACTAATCTTCGACAAAGGAGGCAAGAATATACAATAGAATAAAGACAGTCTCTTCAGCAAACGGTGTTGGGAAAACTGGATAGCAGCATGTAAATCAATGATGTTAGAACACTCCCTTACACCATACATAAAAATAAACTCAAAATGGATCAGAGATGTAAACATAAAACAAGATACAATAAACCTCCTAGAGGAAAATATAGGCAAAACATTATCTGACATACATCTCAAAAATTTTCTCCTAGAAGAAATAAAAGCAAGAATAAACAAATGGACCTAATTAAACTTACAAGCTTCTGCACAGCAAAGGAAACCATAAGTAAAACAAAAAGACAACCTACGGAATGGGAGAAAATTTTTGCAAATGAAACTGACAAAGGCCTGATCTCCAGAATATATAAGCAGCTCATACGACTCAATAAGAAAAAAATAAACAACCCAATCCAAAAATGGGCAGAAGACCTAAACAAGCAATTCTCCAAGGAAGATATACAAATGATCAATAGACACATGAAAAAATTGCTCAATATCACTAATTAGCAGAGAAATGCAAATCAAAACTACAATAAGATACCACCTCACACAAGTCAGAATGGCCATCATTCAAAAATCCACGAATGAAAAATGCTGGAGAGGCTGTGGAGAAAAGGGAACCCTCCTTCACTGCTGGCGGGAATGCAGTTTGGTGCAGCCACTGCAGAAAACAGCATGGAAATTCCTCAAAAGACTTGGAATAGACTTACCATATGACCCAGGAATCCCACTCCTGGGCATATATCCAGAAGGAACCCTACTTCAGGATGACACATGCACCCCAATGTTCATAGCAGCATTATTTACAATAGCCAAGACATGGAAACAGCCTAAGTGTCCATCAACAGATGACTGGGTAAAGAAGAAATGGTATATTTATACCATGGAATACTACTCAGCCATAAAACCTGACACATAACGCCATTTGCAGCAACATGGATGTTCCTGGAGAATGTCAGTCTAAGTGAAGTGAGCCAGCAAGAGAAAGAAAAATACCATATGAGATCGCTCATATGTGGAATCTAAGAAAACCAACCAACCAACCAACCAAACAGAAAACAAACAAAGCATCAATACAAAACAGAAATAGACTCATCAACATAGAATACAAACTTGTGGTTGCCAAGGGGGCAGGGAGTGGGAAGAGATAGACTGGGATTTCAAACTTGTAGAATAGATAAATGAGATTATACTGTATAGCACAGGGAAATACATACAAGATCTTATGGTAGCTCACAGAGAAAAAAATGTGACAATAAATATATATATGTTCATGTATAATTGAAAAATTGTGCTCTACACTGGAATTTGACACAACATTGTAAATGATTATAAATCAATAAAAAATTTTTAAAAATAGAAACACTTATTTAAAAAACCCTAAAATAAATAAATAAATAATTTATTTGAAATCTCTTGTGTTATTTATAAATGATGTTTAATCTCCATATATTTGGGGTTTTTCCGGTTATCTTTCCATAATTGATTTCTCATTTAATTCCAGTATGCTCTGAGAGCAAACATCGTGTGATTCCTAATCTTTTAAATTTTTTAAGGTGTGTTATATGGCCCAGAATGTGGTCTATCTTGGTGAATGTTTCATGTGAGCTTGAGAAGAATGTATAGGCATACTTCAGAGAAATTGCAGGTTTGGTTCTAGGCCACAACAATAAAGCAAATATTGAAATAAACCTAGTCACAAACATTTTTTGGTTTCCCAGTACATATAAAATTTATATTTATCTATACAGCATCTATTAAGTATGTCATAGTATTATGCCTGAAAAAACAATGTACATACTTTAATTAAAAATATTTCATTGCTAAAAAAATGCTGAGTATTATCTGAGCCTTCAGAGAGTCGTAGTCTTTATGCAATACTGACATCAAAGATCACTAATCACTGATCACCATAACAAATGTAATAATAATGAAAAAGTTTGAAATGTTGTGAAAATTACCAAAATATGACACAGAGACATGAAGCTAGCAATGCTGTTGGAAAAATGGCACCATTTTTCCAACCTGTTCAATGCAAAGTGAAGCACAGTAAACCAAAATATGCTTCTATGTTCTGTTTTTAGATGTAGTAGTCTATAGATGTCAGTTATGTCCAGTTGATTGTTGATGTTGTTAAGTGCAACTATGTCCTTACTGCTTCTCTGCCTGCTGAATCTGTCCATTTCTGAGAGGTGTGGTGAGGTCTCCAAAATTATAGTAGATTCATCTATTTCTCTTTGCAAATCTATCAGTTTTTGTCTCATGTGCCTACTTTGTTGTTAGGCGCAAAGATATTAAGGACTATTATGTCTTCCTTGAGTACTGACCCCTTTATCATTACATAGTGCCCCTCTAAATCCCTGGTAACTTTTCTTGCTTTGAAATCTGCTGTCTCTGAAATTAATGTAGCTACTCTCTGCTTTTTAAATTAGTATTACTGTGGTATATTTTTCTCCATCCACTTACTTTTAATATGTATTTTTATATTTAAAGTGGGTTTTTTGTAAACAATATATATTTGGATCTCATTTTTGATCTACTCTGATAACCTCTGTCTTCTAATTCATAAATTTAGACAATTGACATTTAAAGTGACTATATATTGGTATTAATTAGATTGGTATATAATTAATAATTAGATTAATATTTATGGCAGTTGTTACTGTTTTCAGTTTATTGCTCTGTCCTTTATTCCTATTTTTTCTTTCACTCTTTTTCTGCTCTTTGGGATTTTAATTAAGCATTTTATATGATTTAATTTTCTCTCCTTTCTTGGTATATCAGTTACACTTTCAGTTTTTTGTTCATTTGTCTGTTTTGATTTTTTTACTTTTTTCAAGTGTTGCACTAGATTCTGCAATATACATTTACAGCCAAACCAAGTCTACTTTCAAATAACCCCATACGAAGTCATGGGTAGCCTGAGTACCTTATAATAATAAAATAATCCAAATTCCTCCCTCTTGTCTTTTGTATCATTACTGTCATTTATTTGTGTATATATACATGCACAAGCATACATAATCCAATACATTTTTGGTATTACTATTTTAAATAAACTTTTATCTATTGTATCAATTAAGAATGATCAAAATAAAAGTATTTTATAATTTAGTTTTATTTATTCTTTCATGTTCTTCCTTACTTTATGTAAATCCTAATTTCTGACCTATTTTTCTTCTCTTTAGAGAACTTCTTGTAACATTTCTTACAAGGCAGGTCTACAGGCAACAAATTTCCTCCATTTTTGCATGTGACAATCTTTATTTCTCCTTCACTTTTGAAGGATAATTTTACAGGGTACAGTCTAAATTGGTGGGGTTTTTATTTGCAGTACTTTGTGTTCTACTCCACTCTCATCTTGCTTATATGAATTCTGAGGAGAAATTAAATGTAATTCTTATCTTTGTTTTTCCGTATGTAAAGTGCTTTTATCCTCTGGCCTCTTTCAGTATCTCTTCTTTATCTGTGACCTTTTGTGTATGAAAATAAGATTCCTTGGTGTAGTTTTTTGGTAGTTATCCTCCTTGGTGTCCTCTGGACTTCCTGGATCCATAATCTGGTATCTGACGTTAGTTTGGGAAAATTCTCTATCATTATTGTTTCAGATAATTCTTTTGTTCCTTTCTCCCTTTCTTCTCTTTCTGGTATTCCCATTATTTGTAGGTTATACTTTTTGTAGGTATCCCATGGTCCTCAGATAGTCTGTCCTTTTCAATCTTTGTTCTCCTTGATTTTTGGTTTTGGAGGATCCTATTGATAGATCCTCTAACTCAGGCATTCTTTTCTCAGCCACATCTAGTTAACTAGTGTGCCCATCAAAAGCATTCCTCATTTATTACAGTGTTCTTTCATCTCTAACATTTACTTTTGGTTCTGTCTTAGGATTTCCACCTCTCTGCTCACATTGCTCATCCGTTCTTGCATGCTGTGTACTTCATCCATTAGGGCCCTTAGTGTTTGAGTCATAGTTGTTTTGAATTCACAGTCTGATAAATCCAACTTCCCTGCCATGCCTAGTTCTGGTGCTTGTTCTATGTCTTCAATTTGTGTTTTTGGCCTTTGGTATATGCACTGCAATTTTTTCCTGAGAGTTGGATATGACATACCAAGTCAAAGAAATTGTCGTAAATAGGTCTTCAGCAATGTGGTGGTGAAGTGTGGGTGGAGGGGGAGTGTTCTGTGGCTTATGATTAGGTCTCAGTCTTTTAGTGAGCCTGTGCTGCTAGACTGTGGGCATCACAAGTGTTTCTCAGGCCTTTCTCTCCCCTCTTAGGTGGAGCAGGATGACTAGAGTCGGGGCTAGAGTTGAACATTTGCTTTCTCCCACATGAAAGGCTAGAGGGGGCTGGATATGGATAATTCCCTTTCCCCAGGTCCATTATGCCCTGATAACAGTCCCCAGATGAGGCTCTGGTTAACTGGTCTCCCCGGAGAGCAAGCTTTGTTAAGGACAGATCCTTTGTGTATTCCAAAGTGGTTCCTTTTTCTCCCCTCTTCCTACAGAAGAATAAGGGGACTTTTCCTCCAGTGTTTTTACCATGAGAACCGGCTAAGCTCCTGGAGGTAAATCTCACAGTATTTTGAGGGTCCTCTATCACTGGGTCTTCCTGGATTTTTTGACTCTCGGGCTTGTCTACATAAGCCTCCAGTGATTTTCAATTACAGTTCAGGTTTTCCGACCCTGGCACTGGTTCCCACAGTGGTTTTTGCTTATTAGTCTCTGGTTGCTAAGCCACATTTCCCTGCCTGTCTCTCCAATACTGGGGGCAGTGGTTTGCCTTGTGTTCTTCCCTGTCTCAAGGATTCAGGAAGAGCTGTTGATTTTTCAGTCAGTTCAGCATTTGACTTGTTAGTAGGACAGAGTGGTGACTTCCAAGCTCTTCACATGCAGAACTGGAAACTGATAACTGGGGTGCGTCTTTCTTTGCCCCTTCCTTCTTCCATGAATGCAGATTTGATGTCTGAAGGAGGAGGAGCTGACTGATACCATGAAACAAAAGCCATATGCTGAGGAAGGTGGAGATATTAAATATAGAAAGAACTTGGTTTTGGTTCCCTGTCCCTTGGAGTGCCATTCTAGTCCTGCATTTCCTGAATCCAGACTTATAGAGCATGAGAGAAAAATAAGCTTTAATTGCTTTTAGCTACTGTTTTTCTTCAGATTTGGGGTCACTCAGAACTGAACCAAATCTTAAATGTTACACTGATGAAGAAGAAGGTCTATATTTCAAATCTTGGTTTCTAGGAGATGTTGATGATATGAGCATAATATATAAAGTTATTACAACTAGGGTATGGCTTCCAGAGAAGAGAATAAACATTCTATCATAATTTCTGAAGTCCTGCCGGGACTCTAAGGATTTTATTACTGTTTACAGAAAAAAAAAAATTCCTGCTGATAGCATGACAGGGTAAGTTGGAAAGACTTCTTTTGAAGCTGTCTTCCAGATGCAGGAAGTGAATCACACCTCTCTGTTCATTAAACAAGTTGTATTAACTTCTGAAAAGACCAGAAAATTAATACAGAATGGAGAACCTACCTCCCTGTGAAAAGGCATTTAATTAGTAGAAGTTTAAAAGTGACTTTCCTAGCTTTAACTTTTTAGTTTAGAGCTTTTCTGAGTAGCCATTATACCATCTTAACAAGAATGTACAGAAAATCAATAAGCTGAAAAGTTCAAGATAGTGTAATATGACTCAACTTGAAAATATTGTGCAATATGGTATTATCATGAGCTAATCCTATCAGGTTTTTTTTTGTTACTACAATCCCTTTTAATGCATTGGAGCCTTCAGATAATGTGCCTTTTGTTTTAAAATCAAGTCATTTTGCGACAGCAGGGAGTGGTCCCTTGAGGAAACTTCATCTCAATTCTTTTCTTTTTTATTTTTAAACAAAATGAATGTCAGGTAAAGTATCTAGATAACCCCTGAAAATTCAGAACTCACCCACATTAAATTCTCAGTGTGCAAAATCAGGAATTAGTGAGTGAAAGCTTAAAACCATAAACACAGCAGGGTTCTTTTCAGACTCATAATTCGGTTGCACGATGCTAGTGCAATTCTGAAGTACAGCAATGTGTGTATTTCCCAATTCTTTGAAATAAAAGAGGCCTACTCTTAAATTTTAGGGGGAAGGGTTCTTTTTATTCTGTGAATTTGAGAGTTGTCAAATTTAACTTGCTTCTAACATCAGCATGTTTGCCAATTTAACTTATGGATGACTCTCAAAATAACTGGACATTCAACTGTTCTCAGTTCCAGACCATGTCCTCTCACTTCTCATATTATCAACACAACCCCCTTCCCAAGGGTTAAGAAAGTTTTGAACTACTCTATTTGAAATGCTCAACTTTTTTGTAAATGAGTCCAGCTGCTAATAGCCCCATGGACCTCAAGTGTGTCTGGAGCCACTCCATGTATGCCACTCCCTCGATATGAAGTCTGGTGGAGAGGCCAGGGCTCCCCAGACTCCCCTACCAGAATGAGTCAGGGGCTAAATTAGCTGTTCCTCCTTTTGGAACTGACAGCCGAGAAGATAGGAGGGGAAAATACATAATGCATAGTTTACAGATGCTCCAGGACATGGTCATCTCTGGCGTCTTTAAGTCAGGAATCAGAAACCTCTGGAAGCTGGGTTCTGGCAAAGAGAACCAGAAGAGTAAGTGTGCATGATACAAAGTGCATGGTCATTTCGATTGATGATTGTTGCTGGAAGAATTCAGATGTGTGGCTCCTGTGTTTGAGGGTGGAGGTGGTTTTCTAGGACCTGGAAAGTAGACTGGAAAGGACAAAGCAGCCATGGTGTAGGCGACAGGAATTCTTAGGCAGACCACGAGGCAGGTAACCTGTGACAAGGATGAGGACGGACGCTTGCATGAACTCAAATGGTTCCAGGTGAAGAATTCCACTCCAGAAACCCCCACATCAAAGCTGAGATTAGCTCTGTCTGGGAAGCAGTGAAGGACCTGTATGGAAACTGAATCATGAGACTTAGAACCATCTACAGAAATGAGTGGTTATGATTTAGAAACAGAAGAAGAAAAAGTAGAAAAAGGGAGAGAAGGAAGAATAGGATAGAGTCAGAGGAGAGAAAGAAACAGAAGGAGGAATATTTAATGATCTCTTGCTCTATGTAAGGAACTGTTCTAGGCACTTTAACCATACTCACCCATGGAACCCTCATAGCCCCCTTCTAATGGACTGAGTGGTGGCCCCCCTAGAAGATACATCATGTCCTAATCCCCAGCACCTGTGACTGTTACCCTCTGTAGAAAAAAGGCCTTTGCAGGTGTAATTTAACGTAAGGATCTTGAGATGAGGCCACCCTGGATTGTCCAGTGGGTCCTAAAAATTAGACAAGTGTCCTTTTAAGAAACCTACAGAGGAGGTGGCAATGTAAAAGTGGGGACAACTGGAGTGACACAGGCACACATGAAGGAATGCCAGTAACCATCAGAAGCCAGAAGTGTCAAGGCACAGAATCTCCCTTACAGTATCTAGAGGAAGTGTGTCCCTTCTGACACTCAAATTGCTGACATCTGGCCTTCAGAACTATTAGCAGTTAAATCCCTGTTGTTACAAGCCATCAAATTTATGGTGATTCTTCTTCATGGAGGCCATAGGGAAATAGTACACCCATGAAGCAGATATCACCATTATTCACATTTTCAGATGAGAAAACTAAGACTCAAAACGGTGGAAAGAGTTTCCCAATGTTGCCTTGTTATCAGTGGCAGGAAAAGGATTGGCATCCAAGAAATCTGGCTTCATAGTCCACACCCTCTCTCCTACACTACATCATCATTCAGTTACTTACTATATAATTATAATATATCAGGAGGCTGGAGCTGCTCTCCAGAAAGGTCAGAAAACAGTGCAAGCTGGAACTTGTAAATTATGGGCGACTTGAGCTGTGGTGTACTGGGGAGATAAGAGATGAGGAAATGATGTAGGAGGGCACACAACTGCTCAAGTAATTAAACATCTGCCAGGAGCTCTTATGTTCTGCTCTCTGGCTGACATACTCCACAAAGATGACGCCAATAAGCATGATTTTAGAAATGTTATATAAAGCCAGAAAATGATTTTTTAAAATGAATCTGCTAGAAAGTTTTTAAAATACCACAGAAGTAATGTCATTATAGAGATGTATCATTTCCTTTGTCAAAAGTGCGGTGTGTCCAAGCATTTCTGAATCAACTCAGAAAGGGATGAAAATAATTGATATTTTATTTCCAAAATAGAGGTAAAGATTAGAAATAAGATGTGGGCTGATGTGCAGAAGAAGTCATGAAACTTACATTAACCCAGTTCTTAGCAGGAAGTTACCCAGTCCTTGAGATTTTTATTTTTTTCTCTAATTTCTTCCCCAACATGTCCTGGGCCACTTAACTTCTAATCTCTTGAAATTCTTGCATGTGAGCTGGGGAGTGGGCAGTGGTTCCTGGTAAATACTTAACAGCCTGACTTTCCAAAAATGTGTGATTTATAGCATTTGCCAGTGTCCATGGTTTAAGAACTCCCACCAAAGCCAATTTCAAACTACCAAAATGCCCTTAATGAATCTGGAGTAGGTACGGGGTGTACAATCACACGCCATGCCATTGTATTTCCATCATACAGATACAGGTACGGTAGACATAAATAATGTCAAGCACAGAGATAATATTAAAAGGTAGTCAAATCATTAGGAAGTGATGGTTTGAGTATTTATGACTTCTATTTTAAATATGATTTATTTAACTCTGTTCATGTAATTTAAATTTTAATAGTGCCTGTATTTAACAAGAAGCTTCACAAAATTCCTGAAAGTTTATCAATTGATTATCATGGCCAGTGCAAGCTGGCTCTGGAACCTGTTACTGAATTCAGGTTTGGCTGCTTGTCGCTTGAGAATCTAGTACTGAGAGACAAGTGGGTAAAAGGAAAGATGGATTTATTAAGGAAGCTGGCAATCCTGGGGAGAAGATGGATTCATGTCCCAAAGAACCAACTCCCAGTTGCCAACCACAGGGCAAGAGCTCTAAAAGGAGAGTTTCAGGGGTGTACAGGTGGAGCGGGAGTCCTAGGTGCAGAACAGCACAGTCAGCTCAGTCATCTTGAAATTAGTCATGCAGAGGTCCGACCAGTGTCATCTTGGTTGTTTTTAGTGCAGTTAACCTTCGATTCCAGTGTCAGTTTGTTCCCATTTTCTGAAGGCTAATTCTTGGAACTGTGCTGGATGGAGCAGCTTATGTCATGACTATAGTCTGGTCATCATACAGTTAAGTTCTTCCACTGGTGGAATTTTCAGTGTCTGCAAAACAGCTTAAAGAATACAGCTCAGAATATTATCTATAGCTCTTGAGGAGGAACTGGAGGTCCTTGACTTTGTTTAATGGCTGACCTATTGTGATGTTGTCTTGTTTGACTGTTTTCCTTTGCTTCTCTGATTACATTTACTCTTTGGAACTTAGGGAAAGTTAAGAGGTTAAAATGTTGCTACAAACAAGAGGTAGTCAGAGGACATGGAAGGGGGAGTTGGGCGGTGGGGGGTTCTGTCCCTGAAAGACTCCACTGGACTCTGCTTGGTTACACACACACACTGGGGGTAGAATATGTTTCCTGATCATCTCTGTCTTTGAATTTCTGTTTCTGCCCAGTTACTTAAGATTTTCATGCCTGCTGTCTCTCTGTAACCCCACTCAGTGCCCATTTTGAACATGACTTTAAGTCTTCTCTGAAATATGATTGATATAACACTATGTGAGTAATAGGTGTTAGGGATATTTTGGAATGGTGTTGTGGAATGATACGTGGAATGATTTATGTTAAAATACTGTATGCAACTAACAGTTGAATATTTGACTATCTTTATTCTTAATAGTTACATAGCCACCTGACCCTTGGAATTTCTCTTTACCTATCTCCACAGACTTAAGAGTTTTTTCTTCACTCACATACCACTTCCCTCTCTCTTCTGCTATTTATTCCTGACCAAAAAAATCTTGTTGATTTATTGTACAGGAATGTTTATTAGCATTCTTCCCCCAGTCACCTTTCCAGTCATGCCCCACAAGCCTCAATCTTTCATATCTAAAGTAGTTTATCAAAGTATTTTTTAAACATATAGATGGTCTTTAGGCTAAGAGGAATTGTGGAGCTATTTAGTAAATATTGCTAGTAAATATCAACCAGCAAGGTGAAGGACCAGTTTATTTTCAGCAATCATAACTAGGTTGTCCATGAGAGACCTTCATGGATGCAATAGGAGTTAAGTTATTCAGAATTATCAGCTGCCAGGGCACATCAGAAGTAAGGTAGAGAAGAAGGTGGTAGATTTCATGCAAGCATCGGCACCCAGGAGTCCATCGGGTGAATGCAAAACAAAGGCAAGATTCTGACTTAGGAAAGTACTTAAAATAGGCTTCCTCTTAAAACAGAAACCATCATGATACAAGGGCAAAGCAAGTGTTACAGATAAGCAAAAGCAAGACTCTAGAAAAAGAAATGTGTAGCTTTCGAAAACAGGAACTGTAATTTGTCTCTACCGTTCTTTACACAATGGTAGAAGCCAAGGCAATGTCACTGTTTTCATCATATTACCCACACTGCTCAGCACATATTGTTATTTAATAACTCTGGACTTTAATTTATAGGTAAAGTGGTTAAATCACACATTCCATCCAGCTGTGGACCTTGCAAAGTGGCTGTACTGTCCAGCTTCTGGTGTTGCCATTCATAGTGTCAGTGATGTGAATGGTAACTCCAGTCATGCTGCCATCCATCGTATTAAAACATTTTAAAACCAAAATTAGCAACATGTTATTTCTATTACCTTTACTTTAATGTATCACTGTGTCTCTGTGACATAAATGGTAACAATCTTTCTGATGTCAGAGAGCATAAGAAACCTAGAGCAATCCTTCGCTATATTAAAGTAGCCCATTACTTGTATCTTAACCCAAATTCCTGTTTTCCATATTGTAATTTCAACTGTACTTATCTTATGTCATTGAGATAGCACCAATTTTTTACAAAAATAAATCAGCAGTCCTTAAGACATATTTTGTATGTTTCTGGAATCATAAAGACTACTACAGAATATAAGCATATTGCCTGACTTCTGTGAAAATAATCCTGTCTTATTGGATTTCATATAACAGGAGAAAATTCTGTATTAGTCATGGCATAATAGGTATATTAGTTGGAAATCCGTTTCAGGTAAAATTCCCACTTTACCAAGCTTGGTTGGATATCGAAATTGCTACAGTGTAGTCAAACATCATCAAAACAGAAATTTATTTCTAATGTATACACGGGGAGATGCTATTGTTTATTGGGTCTTTTCTTACTTGTTTACATAAAGCAGATGTGTAATGCACAGTCTTTTTACAAATAATAACACTTCTCCACCTCTCTGGCATTTCTTGCTACGAGGAGCATATTTTGCATTTGCAAACTATGTTTCCTAGGAGTGAAAATATATTTGTGCCTGTATGGATCTAATTTTCTCTACTTGTGTAGGAATGTAGTATGAGAGAGACTTGGTGAAATTCAGTGTTATCTAAAATGTACTCTTGGTAACTGTTCTTTTATAACGTGCCCATTACTGGAATTTGTTCTTATAAAGCATGCTTTCCATATTTGACCCTAGCTCGTGAGCTTTTTGAAGGCAGGAATCCATTCTGTTTCCCATTCTAGATGTTCATAAATGTATGTTGAATGAGCAGGATTGCAATGAGTCTGAACACGGACCCAAATTCTTAAACTACTTAGTAGAAAAGTGAAAAATCCGATCGGGCCACAAGGTCAAAGTCAGAGAACACTGGTAGATGGAAAAAGAATAAAGGAATGTAGCAGTGGGCTTTAGACAAAAAGTCTTGAAGCAGAAGGGTTAGTAAGTGGAGCGATACTGGAAGGTGCAATTCCCAGGGATAAAGAGTTGTCAGGTGGACCAGGCGAGCCCATAGGAGGCACTGTGACTTGTCTCCACCAGTTTCTCAGGTTTAACCTTGCACCAGAGCTTACCTCTCCATAATTCTGTTTCTTCTCAGACCGGCCAGTAACATTCTTACTCGCTCTGAGAATTTTATTCTGAATCTTAGAGGTACCTGTGTCTCTATCTCCCTCATTTATTTCCTCTTATGTTTTTCTACCCTGTATCACTCTAAGGCCACAGACTCACACAAATCATGAATCAAGTGAAAATGAAAATATCAATGCAGTCACCAGCCCATGAAACAGAGTCTCTTCCCACAGGTAATAATCTTATTCAAAAGAAAAGAAAGAAGGAGGGAGGGAAGAAAGAGAGAGAGAAAGAAGAGAAATATGTTTATTTTCTTCCTACTAAATGGCAGTTTGGGAAAAAATCTAAATTTTTATATCTTAAAGTGAAAGCACATATAAACATAAGGTTATACATAGGAAAAATGTAGGAAAAGAAAACCTAAGGTTTGTTCTCTGCTTAATGACCAGAGGTTTGTAAGCATATTAATGAAACAGTTGTTACTGCATCAAAAGACATTAGTTATCTCTTTACAAGTCTGATGCTGTTGGTTTTTCCCTCAGACAAGATGCCCACAGTTTAGATCACTAAAATAAATTTGAATGGCACTTATAGGATCTAGTCTAAATGAATTATCATGCATCTCAAAAATATGGACTATTAAGCATAGGATTTTTAAATCCCCAAATATACTGCCCGCCTTAATGTAAGGAAATGTATTTTATATCTTTAATCATGTAGTGCTGATTTTTAAAAATTATAATTATTATTGATTATGGGGTAGATTCAATCATTTTTCTTCTTTAATTATAGAACTAAAATTATAGAATATGTCCATTCTCTTGAGACTCCCATTAAATTTCACTTTTCAACCATATTATTTAACTCATTCAATAAACATAGACTAAAGTATAAGTTCCAGGCAGTGAGCTCAGCATGAGAGTTACAGAGATGAATGGTGTGGTTGCTGCCTTGGGTGAACCTGCAGTCTAATGAGAAAAACAAATACAGACACTAAAGACAGAGCGATCCCAGCCTAAAGAAGTCAGGGAATGTTTGCTGGGAGGAGACGCCGGCATGACCTCTGGGTGTGTGGAGGGAGCAGTAGTGGTTAAAGCCAAGTGGGTAAGCCGTCATGAAGGACCTTGCACGTTGTGTTGTGAAGCTGTAACTGTAGGACATGTTTTAGGAGAGGAATTACTTTCTCACATTTGCTCCTTAGAAAGATGGCTTTGGAGTATGGATGTGAGGTGAGTAAGAGCAGAGTCAAGGGGACAAGTTGGGAAGCCATTGTACCAGCTGCGTGAAAGTCACGGGACCCTGAATCACATCAGTAATAGGCACCGAAAGAAGGTTGTGGAGGGGCTTGCCTTCAAGAAAGAACTTGATGCTTGGCTGCAAGTTCTGTATTTACCCAACTTCCTCTAGCTGCAGTGTCTCAGAGATCTGCTGTAGCATTTGAATTGAGGCCACACTCATCCTGAGTAGCCCCAGCCAGTGACCAGCATGGCTATAGCATTAGGATTTGGCCATTTCTGCCCATCATGGGACTCTTCTAATGGCTAGTCCCTAGTGCTGAGTTCCCTACTGCATTGACTTCAATTTTGTAAGATCCACCAAGTTGTCTGAAATTTCCTGCCCAATCCTGTTTCCCCCGTCCTTTCCTTTCACGGGTGTCAGATCTGCAGCACAACTCAATGGCTCTTCCTGTCCAATTCTGCCCCCTTCCCTCTTTATCTTTCACAAGCGTTTTCCCAGAAGAAATTCCTTGCACTCATGTCCCCAGTTCAGCGTCTCCTTCCAGGAGATGTGATTGCCACAGGGTATTTGAGAAATAATTGGAAGATAGACTTTATAGGAACTTTCATGGATTGGACATAAAATAAGCCAGAAGGATGATTCAAAGACAACTTAGGACTTTTTGCTTGGATGGCACTTCAGTTCACTGAGATGTGGTTACAGCAAAAAGAGCAGGTCTAGATGTGGTGGATTTTGGAGATGGTGAAATTGAAATTCCTGTAGGACATGCAATAGTTTAGTCCCATAAATAATTATAAAAGTTTAGAGCTCAGAAGACAGCTTCCAAGTCTGTGTACATTAAGGATGCATATCTCGTAGTCATAAGCATTTTGTTCACCAACCCTGATTGATTAATGAAGATACAACTTTAGAATGCAATACTTGTACAATTCTACCATTAATTTGAGTAGTTGTGATGAATATTTGTAATTATGTTGTGTCACGCATACGTGCATATGTGCACGTCTTCTACAAAATGGAGACAGAACTGTGTGGTAGTTAGCACACAGGATTTTCTACTCATTGGTTTACGAGTTGGGGTAAACATTTTTATGACTCTTTTAAGTTGTAAAATGGGATCAAAGTGGTATGAACCTTGTAAGGTTCTTATGAAGATTGAATGAGAAACCAGATAAGCCCTTAGAATAGCACCTAGCAGGAAGCTGTTGTTCTACAAACTACTGTGTGCCTTTTTATCTCCCATAGTGCCTAGCAGGGTAAGTTTAATCTGGTTCACATGTAATCTACACTTGTTAAGACAATTAACGGGATACAAGTGAAAAGAAAAAAGAAGCATTTCTGAATTCTGTGCACATAATACCATAAATAACAGAAATTAACTAATTAATGTCAAAGTCTTACCTGGTTCAATTCTAAGCCACTCCCTGCCAGATCCTCTTGTGGTTTTCCAGAAGTCATAGCAGGAAGGGATTCAAGATGCCAAGTCCTCCCTAGCTCTGCCTAAGAGCACTAGTGCCAGAGAACCCATCTGCTCCCTCCCAAACAAATTCCTCAGAAATGTTAAAGTCACTCACTCCACCAGTAATCTTAGGCTTCAAGTGAAATAAAACACATTTTTAAAGAGATGAGTGATGATATTCTGATAGGAATAATGAATGAGTCACTAGCAGCTCAACTAAACATCATTTTTACCTATATGTTTTTACTTCTGTCACAATTAATCAACTGAACTGTATCTATGAGTATTTTTGCAAATCAGCACCTATCACAAGTCCTTTATTTTCATTCTAGGTCCTATATTAGGGATCCTAATTTGAATGCCAAGAAGGTTTATGCATTTTCCTCTTTGTCTTTCTCTTAAAAATCCAGTCTAACCACTGATGATATTAAGATCATATTTTTGTTTTTAAACTGAGACATAATTGACACATTAAATTATATTAGTTTCGGGTTACAACACAATGATTCAATATATGTATATATTGTGAATCCATCACCTCACGTAGTTTTAATTTTTTTCCTGTGATAAGAAATTTTAAGATTTATTCTCTCATCAAGTTTCAAATATACAATGGAGTATTAATAACTATAGTCATCATGCTGTGACTTACATCTCAGAACTTATTTATCTTATAACTGGAAGTTTCTAACTTTGAGCATCTACACCCAGTTCTGACAAACACCAATCTTTTCTCCATATTCATGAGCTCATGTTTTGTTTCGGTTTTTAGATTCCACATATAAATGAGATCATATGGCCTTTGTGTTTATCTGTCTCAATAATTTCTCTTCAGTTGTGCCCTCAAGTTCTGCCTGTGTTGTTCAAATGTCAGGATTTTCTTTTTTGACCAAATAGTATTTCACTATAGATAGACTGGTCACATTTTCTTTATCCATTCATCTCTCAATAAACACTTAGATTGTTGCCATATCTTGGCTGTTGTAAACTATGCTAGAAGGAATATGGAGGACTAAGTATGTTCTGAGTTAGTGTTTTGGATTCCTTTGGATAAATGTCCAGAAATAGAATTGCTGGATCATATGGTAGTTCTGTTTTTCAAATTTTTTGAGAAACCTTCATACTGTTTTCCATAGTTGCATGAATTTATATTCCACCAGCAGTACACATGGGCTTCCTTTTCTTCATATCCTCCTTAACCATTGCCATCAATTGTCTTTTTGTTAATAGACATTTTGACAGGTGTGAGATGATATCTCATTGTGATTTTGATATGTATTTCCCTGAAGATTAGTGATGTTGAGCACTTTTTTGTGTACCTTTTGACCATCTTTATGTCTTCTTTGGAAATATGTCTATTCAGATCCTCTGCCCATTTTTTAATGGGATTGTTATTTTAAAAACAAATTTTTGCTACTGAAGTGTATGAGTTCTTTATATATTTGGATATTAACCTCTTATCAGATAGATGATTTGCAAATATTTGCTCCCATTCAGTAGGCTGCTTTTTCATTTGTTGATGGTTTTCTTTGCTGTATAGAAGCTTTTTAGTTTGCTGTAGTCATACATGTAAACTTTTGCTTTTGTTGCCTTTGCTTTTGGTGTCAAATTCAAAAAATTATTGCTAATACTGATGTCAGGGAAGTCACTGCATAGGTTTTCTCCAAGGATTTTTATGATTCCAGGCCTTATATCTAAGCCTTTATCCATTTTGAATTAATTTTTGTGTACAGTGTAAAATAGTGTTCCAGTTTTATTCTTTTGCATGTGGCAAAATTTTCCCAATACAATTTATTGAAGATACTTGTCCTTTCTCCACGGTATATTCTTGGCTTCTTTGTCATAAATTAATTGACCATATGGGTCGATTAAGCATGGGTTTATTTCTGGGCTCTCGATTCTTTTCCATTGAGCAGTATGTCTGTCTTCATGCCAATACCATACTGTTCTGATAACTACAGCTTTGTAATATAGTTTGAACTCAGGAAGTATGATACCTCCAGCTTTGTTGTTCTTTCTCAAAATTGCTTTAACTCTTGGAGTCTTTTCTGGTTCTGTACAAATGTTAGGATTGCTTGCTCTATTTCTGTGAAAAATGCCATTGGTGTTTTGATAGAATTGCATTGAATCTGTATATTGCTTTGCACAGTATGGATATTTTAACAGTATTGATTCTTCCAATCCATGACCATGAAATATTCCTTTTACTTGAGACTTCTTCAGTTTCTTTCATTAATGTCTTATACCTTCAGTGTACAGATCTTTCACTTCTTTGGTTAAATTTATTCCTAGATATTTTATTATTTTGATACAATTGTAAATGGAATAATTTTCTTAATTTCTCTTTCTAATAGTTATTAGTGTATATAAATGCAGCTGATTTTGTATATTGATTTTGTGCCCTGCAACTTAACTGAATTATTAGTGTAACTTTTTTTAATCCTTTAGATTTTCTAAATATAATATCATGTCATCTGTCAATAAAGACAATTTTACTTCTTCCTTTCCAATTTGTATCCCTTTTATTTCTTTTTCTTGCCTAACTTCTCTGGCCATGACTTCCAATACTATGCTGAATAAATGGGGCAAGAGTGGGCATCCTTAACCTGTTCCTGGTCTTAGAGGAAAAGCTTTCAGCTTTCACCCTTGAATATGGTATCAGCCATGGGCTTGTCATATATGGCCTTTATTATGTTGCAGTATGTTCCTTCTATACTCTCTATATCCTCTTTGTTGAGAGATTTTTAATCATAAATGGATGTTGTAAGATCATGTTTTCTAAACCCTCTGTTAGAATATGTGACCTGATAACATTTTGTTCTATTTAAAAATGCCTATTGATAGTCTAGATAAGGCAGTGAGTATGTTGGAGTTTTGTGATATTCCTGTTTTTAATAGAATAATAAAATAGGATAATTGAGTTGAAGCCTATTCCAGTAATGCTAGAGTAAGTGGTTGTCCTAAGTATAGGGTCTATTCACTATCAAAGATCCTACCATGCTAAATTATTGTATGTAAATGAACTTAGAGCCTAAGTAAAAAAAAATCATGTTATCAGAACCCAGTGAATAATATACAAAGACACTAGTGGTAGGAAATCAGGGCTTTAATGTGTTCACGTTGCATAGTCTCTTCAAGTCAGCCCACATTTATTTATATACCAATCCTGGCTGTTTTCTTTCTTTTTTTTTTTAAGTGTATATATAATTTAGACTATAGCTTAGTATTAACCTCGGCTTTACTTTATTTCAGACAGTAGCAGCATTACAAGTTCAAATGCAAAATTATTATAGATTCTGAATGAAATATTGTATCTGTTTAGCAATTCTGTTTCTAGGATATTAACTGCACCTATATTCTCTGTTAGGGTGTGTTTACCTCTTGCATCCAGAGGCATCAGGTTCATTCTATATGTAATTTCAGGTCAACACAGGCTGTTTAATTAGTGAATAGTTGAACTAGAAAAATTGCAAAGCAATTCCACTCTGGTAGTTTTAACAACTATAATCATATTTCCTACACGATTGGCTCCTAGAAATGATAAATGATAGTATCTGGCTCAACTTTCCACCCAGTGCAAAAAGTCACTGGCAGTTGGCCTTTCAGCTTCTCTGTAACCTCAGTGATGGGGACTTCACTACCTGATGAGGTTGTAGATTTTGTGGTTTGACAGCTACACATTTTAGGCAACCCTGTAGCATTTAAATATTCACGGTTTACGAAATTTCTTGGCAATTATCTCTTATGGCAGAGACAAAATAATTGACAGTATTAAAGTGACAATAATTTATATCATCTTAATTCCCTTTACATGTAGGGTGAATTTTATAAAGGAGAACATAAGTTATGTAGACAGAGTTTACTCTGTTTGTCTCATCCAGAAGGGAGGGATCCCCATAATTGGCCCCATGTAGTAAGATCAACAGAGCCTGCTTTCTCTAATATATTTCAAGGTCCTGTGCTTAAATCTCAGTATTTCCAGCCTCTATGACTTCCTCTATATTTCCTATGATCTTGCCCCTAAACACTCAACTGTTATTTGCCACTATTACTCATAATTGAATTGCCTCACCCCAAATCCTTATCCCCACTTTGATGATAACCTCTTTTGGATTGTTCTTATTTTTGGATTCAAATTTATTATCCTTGACATTATAATGTATTTTGGTTTTAATTGACCCAACTCCTGGTTCTACATGAGAGACTCAGGCCTTTTGCTGACCACCCTTGTAGGTAGCCTATTAATAACTTTACAGAGAACAACTTTAAAGAAATAGCCAGCAAGGATTTTGAGGGCAACAAAGGAAAAAGATGGAAAGGGTAAATCAGGTGACCAGCCACATGGACCATGGCTAAAGATGAGTGATGAGAGAGAGCCCATCTGACTGTTTTCATTTAAACTTGCCATGTTTCTCCTCAAATGAGCCAACCTTAGATTGGAATTATGTAGAAGAAAAAAGTGGCATGTATGGAAGATGATGTGTGCTTCTCATGCTAATTAGATGCCCTTAATATTTCTTCGCTGAAACTTCCGTGGCAGACATAGAGATCAAGCACACAGCACCTTCCAACAAGACTGACAGAGGCATGGGTGGCCCCCGAGAGGGTGGTGTCCCAGGAGATCATTATCTGGCTGCAAGTCCTTGAAGAAGAGTGTCTACAGCAGAGATCTAAGTGCTCACAAAACTCAAAGCGAAGTGTTTGGATCTCCATTCAAAAAAATTTGACAAATACTCAAGGTGCAGAGGCAAGAATTACAAAGATCCCATTTCTTTGCTTCCTCTGCTCCCCTGCAGAGCTGCCACTGATTTCAAAGACACGCCAGGCTTGAGTCAGCTCTGTGGGGCCTGGACCCAGACAAGGAGTGGACCAAAGACAGGAAGAAAGAGAGGCTGAATGGGGAAAAGGAAAGTTCTGTGGCGGAATTTTTAGTACAAAAGAGTACCCCTTTCTTCTCACCCATGTGAATGCTCAGACAGCTGATATGAACATCTGTTATATATTTATAATACATGTTCCTAATAGAAATGAGACCCTATATCAGATTTAGATACACAGGATTTTGTGTCATATACAGAAAATATAAAATACAAATGTTCTTTTCTTCAGAAAAATTTAACCTGAGAGAAACTTCAGTAGGAGCAGTAAGATCATTAGAGAAAGCCAATATAAATCCTAGTTGTTTTTCCTTTTTACCAATTAACCATTCATTACTGTTTTTCATAAGAGAGACCATAGTGAGAGATACCACATTATTCAAACTGATTTAGAGCCTGAGTAATGAAAGCTCAGAGAATGATAGATTTTCGGGGGAGGGGGGGAGGTATGTTTGTATGAAGACTTTGGAAAATAGGTATATCTCTCTTTCTTCTGTAAGTCATCAATTTAGTTTTTTATATCCAGGTTTGTTTGTTTGTTTTTTAATTCATGTGGCTTTTATTCCTGTGTATGCTATGGCATGGGAATCTATTTTACAATGTTTTTATATAGGTGACCATTTATCCCAAATCACTTGTGAAATGACTTCCTTTTCCCAGTAATGCACAGTAGTCTCTCATATTAAATCCCCACATATGCTTGGGTCCATTTATCCTCTGTCATTTGTCCACTCCAATGAGACTAACAACTATCTTAATTGCTATAGCATTAAAATAAAGGTTGATATATGATAGTAACACGCACACATACACACTCTCTCACACACACACTCACACATCTTTCTCTTCAAAACTGGCTGATTACTTGTTTTGTCAAGTAAACTTATGATCAGATGGTTGGTCCTTTTCCACTAAAATGCTATAGAGATTTTAACCTTAATTGCATCTGCAGAATAATTTGGAGTGAGTTTACACCTACACACTATTTAGTTTTTCTATCAGTAAAGAATCAGAAGAGAATTTCCATAATTTCCACACAGCATGTATACTCTGCTACCGATGTTGGAATCAGCCTGCTCTTTGTGCTGCCATAGATGAACAATCCGTGTTCCCATCTGAAGCCCATCCTGCCCGGTTTTCACTCTTTTTTGCCTCACCAAGCACATCTCTCTAGTAATTCTGTCCTTTTCTCTTACATCCCAACCAGATTTTTCCCTTCAGTGGACAGATATGATGCTAGCTCTGTCATCTTGAAAAGGTACCTTCTCTTGACTTCATTTCTCCCTCCACATAACCTTTTTTGCTTGCCACAAAATTATTCAAAAGCATTTTACCCCCAATTCCTCACCTTCTAATCTCCCTTAAACTCCTTTGAATCAGGATTTTTCACCAATGCACTAAAATATAACCGGTGAGCGCAACATTGCTTCATCCCTTTGGAGTTCTGTTTTTCTAGAAAACAGTCCAGTTCACCTGATTTTTCAAATATGTTGGCATTTAATTATTTATTATAGAATCTCATGATTTTTTCAATGTTCCCAACATTTCTAGACAGTGGTTTTGTCTTCTATTTCCACCTTGTCCCTTCTTTATTTTCCCCTTTCTTTCAAAGAATCCATGTGTTCTTTGTTGATTTCTTTCATCAATTTCCACTCTTGCTTCAGTATTTTTGTTTGTTTGTTTTACTTGCTTTTCACTCACTTTGCTATTCCTTTTCTACCTTCTTGAGATTAAGATTTAGATTGGTTATTTTTAATCTTTCTTTTGTCTAGTGAAAATATTTCTATTTTAAAAGTTTTACATGTGGCATTGTATTACCATTAATTTTAAAATATTTTCTGATTTTCAGTATAATTTTTTCTGTGACTCTTGAGATACTTAGACACATATCTCTCAGTTTCCAAACATAATTTTTTGTTACCCTTTAGATCTCTACTTAATTGCATTGAGGTCAGAAAATATGCTCCATCTTAGTTAGTTCCTTTGAAATTTGTTGAGACTTCCTTTGTAATCTAGCATATGATCAAATTCCTTACATCTTTTATGTGAACTTGAAAGGAATATGTATTCTGGAGTTTTTATGTACAGAAATCCATGTAAGTCACTAGATCAAGTTTGATAATTATAATGATCAATTTTTCTGTGCTCGTATTTTTTTGTCTACTTGTTCTGTCACTTACTAAGAGTGTTGTCTTAAAATTTCCAAATGTGACTGTGAACTTCTCTTTTTATCCTTGTCATCCCTGTCTGTTTTTGTTTCAGTATTTAGAGTCTATGTATTAGATTCCTAAAAATTTATTAACTTCATCCAAAGACTGGGCTATTGAGAGGTGTAGTGCCCATCTCCAGGGCCTTAAGGAAGAATGATGCCGAAAGGACATCCCAGCCAATCAACATCTCTGGGCTGCCTGAGGCCTCTGTTGTGATATATTCCATATCGCAGTAAAATCCTTTCCCCCACTCCTGTTTCTTCACTCCCCCATGGGAGTTGTTCACTGGCATGCAAATCTGTTTCAGAATCTTTTTCCTGGGGAATCCAATCTAAAACAATAATTTTGATGTCAAAACCTTAAAATTACATTAAAAGAAAGGAGTATCACAGGCCATTACCTCTCATGAGTATAAATGTAAAAATCCTAAATAAAAATATTAGAAATTAGATTCCAGCAGTATGTAATGGAGATACTCCACCTTGACCAAGTTGATTTTTTTCAAAAATTCACAATAAATTGCTTCATATTTGAAAACAGTTGATGTTAATTCTCAACCATGACAGGAAAAATTATATGACCATTTCAGTAAACAAAGAAAAAGCCTTTGGTGTAATTCAGGATTTATTTAAGCCAAAAACCTCTTAGCAAACTAGTAATAGAAGCAGAATTCCTTAATCTGATGGATAGAATCTATAAAATTCCTATAGCAAACAAATAATTAACAGTGAAATATTGTATAGATTTTCCTGTGGTTGGGACTGAGACAGGCTTTATTACCAGTTTTATTCATCATTATAGTCTAGGTCCTAGCAAGTGCAATAAGACAAGAAAGAGAAATTTAAAATATAAAGACAAGGAGAAGGAAGGAACTATAATATCATATTTTCACATCATAAAATTGTACAAAAATATATAAATACAAAGATCTAAAAATGCTGGTCATACTGCCCAAGGCAATCTACAGATTTAATGCAATCCCTATCAAATTACCCAGGACATATTTCACAGAACTAGAACAAATCATAATAAAATTTATATGGAACCACAAAAGACCTACAATTGCCAAAGCATTATTGAAGAAAAAGAAAGGCTGGAGGAATAACTCTCCTAGACTTAAGACTATAGTACAGAGCTACAGTAATCAAAACAGCATAGTATTGGTACAAAAACAGACATATGGACCAATGGAACAGAATAGAGAGTCCAGAAATGAAACCCACAAACTTTCGGTTGGTCAACTAATCTTCAACAAAGGAGGCAAGAATATACAATGGGATAAAGACAGTCTCTTCAGCAAATGGTGTTGGGAAAACTGGACAGCAGCATATAAATCAATGAAACTAGGACACTCCCTTACACCATACATCAAAATCAACTCAAAATGGATCAAAGACTTAAACATAAGACAAGATAAAATAAACCTCCTAGAAGAAAATATAGGCAAAACATTATCTGACATACATCTCAAAAATATTCTCCTAGAACAGTCTACTCAAGCAATAGAAATAAAAGCAAAAATAAACAAATGGGACCTAATTAAACTTACAAGCTTCTGCACAGCAAAGGAAACCATAAGTAAAAGAAAAAGACAACCTATGGAATGGAAGAAAATTTTTGCAAATGAAACCAACAAAGGCTTGATCTCCAGAATATATAAGCAGCTCATACGACTCAATAAGAAAAAAACAAACAACCCAATCCAAAAATGGGCAGAAGACCTAAGCAAGCAATTCTCCAAGGAAGACATACAAATGATCAATAGTCATGAAAAAAAAGCTCAGTATCACTAATTATCAGAGAAATGCAAATCAGAACTACAATGAGGTATATCATCTCACACCAGTCAGAATGGCCATCATTTGAAAGTTCACAAAAGACAAATGCTGGAGAGGCTGTGGAGAAAAGGGAACCCTCTTACACTGCTGGTGGGAATGCAGCTTGGTGCAGCCACTGTGGAAAACAGCATGGAGATTCCTCAAATGACTAGGAATAGACTTACCATATGACCCAGGAATCCCACTCCTGGGCATATATCCAGAAGGAACCCTACTTCAAAATGACACCTGCACCCCAAGTTAATAGCAGCACTATTTACAGTAGCCAAGACATGGAAACAGCCTAAATGTCCATCAATAGATGACTGGGTAAAGAAGAAGTGGTATATTTATACAATGGAATACTACTCAGCCATAAAAACCGACAACATAACGCCATTTGCAGCAACATGGGTGTTCCTGGAGAATGTCATTCTAAGTGAAGTGAGCCAGAAAGAGAAAGAAAAATACCATATGAGATTGCTCATATGTGGAATCTAAAAAAAAAAAAAAAAAAAAAAACCCAAAAAACAAAGCATAAATACAAAACAGAAATAGACTCACAGACATAGAATACAAACTTGTGGTTGCCAAGGGAGTGCAGGGTGGGAAGAGAAAGATTGGGATTTCAAAATTGTAGAATAGATTATACTGTATAGCACAGGGAAATATATACAAGATCTTATGGTAGCTCACAGAGATAAAAATGTGACAATGAATATATATGTTCATGTATAACTGAAAAATTGTGCTGTACACTGGAATTTGACACAACATTGTAAAATGATTATAAATCAATAAAAAATGTTTGGAAAAAAAAGAAGCGATCCAAGAATAATCAGCCACAAAATATGGGGATATGGTATTGTAAAGATGTCTTAAATAGTAATAATGATATTATTTTTTGAGATTCATGATGTTTGATGCATTTGTAAGCTTTTGTACATTTGTGATTTGTTGTCATTTCTTTTCTCATTCCAAATAAACATTCACTTATATACCTTAAAAAAAAGTTTAAAAAATAAATACATAAAAAGATCTACAAATGCAATATTAGGACTGATCAGTGAAATTGGCAAGGGTATCAGATACAAGGCCTGTATGCAAAAATTATATTTTTAATACAGAAACAAAACACAAAAAATAATTTTTTTAAATATCCAATTTATAACAGTGTCAAAAAAAATCAAATAAACCCAAAACATGTGCAAGATTTCTCCACTAACATTGGAAAACATTGCTGAGTACAATTAAAGAAAATTTAAATCAGTACCTTCTTGGTACTTAAGTTTGTGGATTGGCAAGCTCACTATCTCAAATTCTTCCCAAATTAATCTGTATAATTAATGCAATCACAGTCAGTCCCACAGTATTTCTTTCATTTACCTTTCTTCTTTCTTTTGGTTATGTGGAAATTGATGAGCATATTCTAAAATTTATGTGGAAGTGCAAAGAGCCAAGATTTGCCAAGACAAATAGGAAAGTGTTGTGCTAACAGCTGCCAATACTTATTTTTAAACTACAGTACTTAAAGTACAGTGTACTCCTGGGGCAAGCACAGGTATCTCGACACGTGAAACAGAGCAGAGTTCACAAGGAGATACACATATATAGTCAATTGATGGCAAGGTGTCACTGTAGTGTGGAATGGAAAGGATAATCTTTACAATAAGTATATAGATCAATTGAATATTTCCCAGCTGAGAAAAATATTTTGAACCCTACCTCCTACCATAAACAAAAAAATCAATTCCAGATAGATGATGCATCTAAATGTGAAAGGGGAAATATTAAAATTCTAGAAGTGTGGGAGAATCTTTTCATGATCCTGAGGTTGGCAGTGATTTCTTATACAGGGTACAGAAAGCAATAATCATGAAGAGAAAAGTCTGATAAAAAGGACTATATTAAAATTAATAATTTTTGTTCAAAAGACAAAAATGAGGGTAAAATAGCAAATCACAGAATGAGTAAGGTCTATCCTCATTATTAATGGATTTCACATTTGTGAATGTGCTTAACACTAACAATTATTTATGACCCACGAATCAGTACTTCCAGTGCTTTCATTCCCAGACATGGGCAGGAGGGCAGAAATTTTGAGTCACCCAACATGGGGATGTTCCCAGCTGAGATCCAACAAAGTGACCATCTGCCTTTTTGTTTTAGCTCTCATACTGTAAATGAGTATCCTTTTTGCAATGTATTTAATACCAACTTTTTGCATTTTTGAGATTTTTGGGTTATTTCACTGCTTTGAATGGTGTCCAAGCATAGTGTTGAAGTCTTGTTAAGTGTATCTGAGTGTGAGAAGGCTATTTGGTGCCTTACAGAGAAAATAAGTGGGTTAAAGAAGCTTCAGAGGCATGAGTTAGAGTCTTGTCAGCTGTGAGTTTAATGTTAATGAATCAGCAGTGTGTATCAAATGAAGTGTCTTTTTTTTAAAGTTGAAGTATAATTGATTTACACTGTTATATTAGTTGTAGGTGTACTATACAGTATTCAATATTTTTATACATTATACCCCATTTAAAGTTGTCATAAAATATTGGCTGTATTCCCTGTGTTGTACATTGCATCCGTGTATCTTATTTCATACCTAGTAGTTTGTACCTCTTAATCCCTTTCCCTGTCTTGCCCTTGCCTCTACCCTGTCTCAACTGGTAACCACTAGTTTGTTCTATGTATCTATGTCTCTTTCTGTTTTGTTTTATTCATTTCTTTGTTTTATATTTTACATTCCACCTATAAGTGAAAACATACAGTATTTGCCTTTCTCTGTCTGACTTACTTTACTAAGCATAATGCCCTCCAGGCCCATTGATGTTGCTGCCAATGGCAAATTTTCATTCTTTTCTGTGACTAATATTCCATTGTGTGTGTGTGCGTGTGTGTGTATATACACACATATATATACACCACTTCTTTATCCATCAAATGAGGAGTGTTTAAGTAGAATACACATGAAATAAGGGAATATACTGATCAGTTGACAAAAATGTGACCAGAGTCCCACAGGAACCTAGCCCTGTATTTCTCCTAGGAGTAGTGATTCAGTACTCACCAGTTCGGTGTTCACAGTGACTTTATTGAACATAAACATTACAAGTAGTGAGAATTGACCGTACTTGTTAAACATATGTTTTATTAAGGACTCATATACAGAATATATAAAGAATTTTTTAAAAAATAATGAGGAAATGACAGGCAACCCAATATAAACATAGGCAGAGGATTGTGATACTGAAGAACAGGTACTTCATGAAAAAGGATAACCAGACGGTCAATGTACTTCCGGAATGGTGGTCTGGGAGGTATGTGCCTTATCTCTGCTCTGTGCCTCAGTTTTTCACTCTTTCACTCACAAAGACAATAACCTACAATTTTGATAATAGTTATTTTTAAACGACATGGTTTTAATTTTGTGGACTCCTAATGCAAAAATATTGTGCTGTCATTACAGTAGAGGTGCATTCCTTTACAAACAGTGGAAGACCATGTCTGCTAAAGCCTCAGCTGATACAACAAAAGAGTAAACATACGACTCTAAGTATCGAAAGTCAATCGAGTACCACTTGAACCTGTATTTTATTTACAGAGCTTAAACATGTTTGAAAGAAATGTTTGCTGGGATTTATGTAATGACCAAATTTGTAGGGGTTTGGTTGAGGGTCTCAGCATGTTCTCAGAAAACAATGAGAATGAGAGGCCCGCGTGTCCGGCTCCACGGTGGCGGCAGACGTGCTGCGCCGGCTCAGCTTTCGGTGGCCGCTGCCCGCCCTGCGGCTCGGGGCCCTGGGCCCGCAGCTCGCGCCCGTCCCACCGGGCCGCTCGAGGCGCCCCGCCCTGCCCGTGTGGGCAGCGGCGTCAGTCTCTGCAGTTGCCCCGGGCGTTGCGGGAGGCTGGGACGAGGCCCTGGCTGCGCCGGCTCCCGCACAGGGCGCGGAGGCGCTGCTGCCCTGCACGCACCCCGCCGCGGGCCTGCCCTGGTGGGGCAGCAGCATCCTCACCGCCGTGGCCCTGCGCGGCGCCGTCACGCTGCCCCTGGCCGCCTACCGGCACTACATCCTGGCCAAGGTGGAAACTTTGCAGCCAGAAATAAAAAAACATTGCAAGGCGTCTTAACCAAGAAGTTGCAGTTCGTGCAAATCAGTTGGGGTGGTCCAAAAGAGCTGCCAGGCTCACTTATCTAAAGACTCGGCGGAGGCTTGTTTCAGCGCTGTATATTCGGGATACCTGCCACCCTTTTCAAAGCCACTGTATTGGTCAGGATTCAGATTCCAATGTGGATTTTCATGTTTGTTGCTCTCCGGAATTTCAGCACAGGGGCAACACATTCAGAAGCAGGTTTTTCTGTTCAGGAGCAGTTAGCTACCGGTGGGGTCCTGTGGTTTCCTGACCTCACTGCCCTGGATTCCACCTGGATTCTGCCTGTCTCCGTGGGTGTCATCAATTTATTAATAGTGGGGATGTTTGCTCTGCAGAAGATTGGAATGACTCGTTTTCAGATGCATATTACATACTTTGTTCGGGCGGTGTCAGTGTTGATGATTCCAATTGCAGCCACAGTACCTTCATCGTTTGCTCGGTACTGGTTATGCTCCAGCTTCACGGGCCTTTCACAGAGCTTGCTGCTGCGTTCCCCTCGATTTCACCAACTTTGCCGAATACCGTTGACCAAGTCAGATTCACATACTCCTTACAAGGACCTCTTTGCTGCCTTTTATGCCAAGTTCAGTTCAAGAAAATGACATACTTTCTAGTAATTTTGGAACAATGACAATGTATTCACTCAATGTATTTAGAACATCGAGAAATTCAGATACGATTTAATTTGCTTTTGTTTAAAATCATGAGCCCTGTGAAGTACTGTGGATTAAGATATATTTGGATCCTTAAAATATTTTAAGTGCTAAAAATGTGGTATGTTTAATTATATACTAAGAATATAAAAGAGGAATCAAAGTGTTGGGCCCTGTTTATAAAATTACCACTTATTAGAAGTAACAGAACCTTGGAGAACAAGACTAGAAAAGTTTTATAAAATAAGAGCATCCGATGAGGTGACTCTTAAAATTTTGGAGGTATGGAAGATCATATACCTGTTTGAGTATTTGATAAAGCTGTGGTTTTCTCTTCAGAAAAGTCTTGGAACTCACATCATGGAGGCCTTTATTGACCCCCTGAAGGCCTTCTGGTAATTCCTAGTTAATAAATATTATCTCAATGGAACATACGTTGAAAAAAAAAAAAAAAAGAATGAGAATGATAACATTAAATTCTTGTGCCCCCCACCCCTGCAAAATAAAAGAAAGAAAGAAAGAAAGAAAAAGAACTAGATTTTAGGATTATCAAGTTCTACTCAATTTTTGTCTGGATCTCTTTGAATCTGCTATTTGCTTTGCCACTGCTGAGTCTTCGCTCATGCATTTCCTTGTGTGGCTCTGCCTGTTGCAGTACTAACCATAATTCATCGCCCAGCTAAAAATGTTCTCACTCCTTTGAAGTCTTCTCTGATTTCTCCTCTAGGAGTAATTCCTTCTACTTCTGAGCTCCCATTGTACTTTCCAGACATTTAGCTCTTTCCGGTCTGCTTGGCCATGTGGTTATTGATGTGTATGTTCTGTCTTCCACACTAGACTGTAAATCCCATCTTGGGTAGAGACAATGCACATGCCCTATCTGAACCCACGTAGCACTGACCTCACACAGCAACTTAAACACGTGAGCTGCACTCCATGAGCACTTAACAACTCAAAGAAAATGTACTCGCTCATAAAATGAGTTTTAATCATCATTTTCTAAGGAATGAAAAATAAGTAAAAGAATGTAAGGAAGAAACAGGACAAAAACAAACAAAAATCCCCACAACAATGGAAAAGAAGCAGAGCAAAACTGACCAAAGCAGTTAAGGATGGTGTGTGGCCCGGAGAACGAAGTTCCTTTTCATTGCACCTTTGTTTTCTATGTCTGATACTTCCCATCTCCCCTGTACGTCTGGTTTTCCTTATTTGGCTTTCACATTCCCCTCAGCCTTCCATGGCTGAGTTTTGCTTTCCTTTCCCCTCATCACCCACATGGTTTAGGCTGATGCTAAGTCAGAGCCTAAACTGCTGTAGCCATGGCCAGACCTCTGAATGTCTGTGCTCTCACCATTTCCCCCAGCCATAACGTTTACGGCCGCATTAGTGACTTGCGCCCAACCATTGTTCTATACAAAAGCCAAAACGCGTTTCCTGGCTACCTTCAGGGAGACATCTTTTTAAAAAAATTTTGATAGCCAAGTTGCCTAAAACACAAGTCTAGGTGCACTATTACCTCCTGGTGAAACTGTCTAATTTGGAGAAGTCAGTTGATTTTTTACCCATAAGAACAGTCTTCCTGAAATACTACTGGGTGTGCAGAGCAATTTGAATCGAGTTTCTTAGGATGATCTCAATAGATTAATATTTTTATGTTCAGCACATATAAATAAACATTCTTGGAAATGTTACATTTTGAACTGGATGGGTCACGGTCTGCTGGAATAGAGAAAAACATAAATAAATAACACAGCACCTGGTGGAGTGCCTGAAGCAGAGGGTGATTAATGCTAGTGGATGATGATGTTTAAAGCAATGTTTTTCTTTCCCCTCAATCTTGAGAAAACACACCATCCCAATGCTCTGGAGACAGCTGTTTTTCTCCTGGCAACAGCTGGAGCGATGGTACCCCGTGGGCAGTATCAGATCACTTTGTGGACCCTGTGTATCCCAGGAGACACTAGCTAGAATCTCCTGCTGCAAACAAAGGACACATCAAAGGAAATGACATAATAGGAAGAGCGAATAATTTAATGGAGCCATCCAGATTGTTTTAAGTCCAACCTCAGAAACAATTCAGCCTTACCTAAACCATGTCATATGCTGATAAAGCACACATCTGATTAAAGATTCATCATCATTAGCACCATAATTAAGACCATCATCAAAGACCTGGAATGAATAGATGCAGCATCAGGGCCAGGTGGTAAGCTTGGGGACACACAGAGGATGAGACACACACCCAGCCTTCTTCCTGGAGCTCCAGACCTATACTTCTGACTGCCTCCTGGGCAGTTGCCTCAGATTGTCCTGGGAGTAGAAAGGCACAAAACTTTAAAGGTCTAAAACCAATTTCTTGTTTCCCTTTCCATAAAGCTTCTCTAGCTCCTATAGCATTCTCTTCCTTGGGAGTGGTGCCAGCATTCACGGAGGTACCCAAGTAGAAACTTAGAAATGATTCTAGATGTGCCCCCATGCCCCATCCCTCTCATTCATCAAGTTCTTTAGGTTACATCATCAAAATTGTTCTTCTTTATGCCCAATGACTGCCTCCTTGGTCACTTCTTATTGAGTTTCCTGCAAATATGTACTGGCTTAGCCTATTCAGGCTACTATAACCACAGACTGAGTGGCTTAAATGGCAAACATTTATTTCTCACAGTTCTTGAGGCTGGGAAGTCCAAGGTCAAGGTGCCAACAGATTCTCTGTCTGAGGACTCACTTCCTGGTTCATAGACATCTTCTTGCTATGTCCTCATCTGGCATAAGGGGCGAGAGAGCTCTCTGGAGTCTCTTTTATAAAGTCATTAATCCTATTCATAAGGGCTCCACCCTCATGACCTAATCACCTCCCACATGCCTCACCTTCTAGTAGGATCACTTGAGGATTAGGATTTCAACATATGACTTTGGGGGCACACAGACATACATTCTACAATGTACACCCTCCTCCTCCAATCCGTTCTCCACATGCTACCAAAAAATAACAATAATTTCTGTTGCTAACCTATATAAACCATTGCGTAACTTCCTTTGGCCTTAGGATAAAATCCAAGCTCTTTAACATCGTGTACAAAGCTTTCAATCATCTGAGTCCAAGTATCATCTGCTGCTGAGCTCCACTATTTCATCTTTAGGCTCTTCTGGCGCTGAACTACTTTCATTTCCCCAAATGGGTCAAATGTTACGTGTTCCGGTCTTTTGCACACACACTTCCCTTCTGCCTGAAATACACGTTTCCTTCCCTCACCCTTGCCTAAGGAACATGAACTCATCTCTGAACCCATCACAGATGTCACATCTCCAAGGACCATTTCCTGATGCATCTGCTTCAGCCCTGTCCCTTCCTGCCCTGCTGCCTGTTACTTTGGCCACACTTCTGTGGGGGCACTTGGGTCATTTGCCAGCCTCCTCATCAGTATATTCAGCTGTTTCCTAGGAGCCAGGGAGGACATCTTGTATGTTTATCACCATCATGTCACACAGCCCTTGACATGCAATAGGTACAGAATAAATATTTTAAGCTGGATAGGATGGGACTGAGCTGAATTACAAACTAGATGATAAGGGAGCACATGCAGATAAAAAGATTCAAATGCCAGATGCCAAATGAGGGCTTAGAGCTGCTCAGAAGAGAGAGCAATTATTCTGGGCTGGGGAGACTCGGATGAGGCAAAGCGTTTGATAATATCAGTGTTGTATTTCCTGGGCACTTGCGTTCATTTCCGTCTTCGCAGGGATATAGTAAATGCAGAAGTGGCTGATTCAAAAGTACATTATCAGCCACTCTTCTTGGGCATAACGTGTTCCTTGAAGCACTTGGAAAGTCAAACAGTAGAGGTGTCTGTGTATGTTCCTAGTGGGAAGGAGAGGTGGAAAACTAGATAATTCTCTTACATGAGTTTTTCTTCTTTTGTAGTAACCACTGCTCCATCCCCACCAGGGACCCTACTTTTACATGAATAAAGGAAATAATTAATATCCCAGTCTGAAGCACTTTCCTTTAGATTACTTTACCAATACCTAGAGTTCATCAAAGGAAAATAAGTAGGTCCTCACCTTGCACTGTTTTACATGAGGGTTTACCAAAGTAACTTCTGTCAGACCCAAGGGTCAGCCTGGGAGGCAGGTGGCCACTTCTGTCTGAAGAGCATTGAGACACACTTTCATGGCCCTTTTGGGAAGACATTTGGACCCTTTTTACAGTCCTCATGTTTTCAGGAATTTCCAAGTTCAACTTACAGAGCATCCTGTTGCAAAATAATTTGAAACAGCAAAAGGAGAAAGAGACTATTTCTATTTCTGATTTATTTATTATTTAACCAGAGAATTTCAGCAGCTGCCAACATACAATGATGGCTCATCCAGGCAACCTTCAGAGGAGCGAAAATGCACAGAAGTCAGCCATGGTCCCGGCCCTCCCAGGATGCTGCCCAGGGCCACTGCCCTTCCTGTACCTCTGACAGCTTCTCATCTTCATAGCAGTGCCCAGGGAGCCCACCAGTTCCTGGAATACCCACGGGGAGAGAGGTCTGTCTTATTCGGTCACAATTACTCAGTAGTTGACTTGAGCCATCATGGCCAAACCCCTCAATCCTCTTGAAGAAACCAGTGTTTGGCTGCCTGAGTGAAAGTCCCCAACTGGTTTCTTTCTCAGATGCAGGGTTGTGCTCCACAGTGACTGGGAGAGGAGATAGGGAGGTGCGAACAGCTTGTGAGGCAGGGAAGTTGCTTCTGACCATAAACAAATGTCATAGAACACAAGCCCTTGTGATTAAGCTGGCTCCAGACCCTCATTTTCACGGGCTTGGGTTAGGAGCCGTCACCTCTCAGGAGAGGAGAGTACAGACTTGGCTGTGCCTCAGCTTTGTCCCCTCCCACAGGGCCAGGGCTCAGCCGGGTTTAAAGAAAAATCACTGCCATCTTGACTCAGACATTCCTGGCAGAAAGAATGTCTCTCACACAGAATTCCATTAGAAAGCCTGAAATGTTCATTCTTTTGTGATTCCTAAAGACTAAATTCTGGAAAAGAACGGTGGCATGGTAGGGCCAGTACCTCCCTTATGCAGTGGGAGTTGTGTGAAAGTTGGGTCTGTGTAGACAGTCTTGTTAAGGTTATTTCCTCCTGTCTATAAAAGCACATTGCATCATTCCAAACAGCTACACATGTAACCTCGGCATGGGAAGCCCTTTCCTTTTCTGCCAGGTAATTTGGTCTCACATGCTTCACCTGAGGGGACCAAGTCTCTTTTTTTCTGCCAGCGTTTGTACCGATCTTGCTTGGTAATGTTTTATGCCCTAAAAGTGGGAGCAGTGGGTTTTCGTTTCTGTCTGGGCCACCAGAAATGGCAGAGATAGGAAAGGATCACCATCAGGCACCCAAATGTGTCCTGCTGGCCCAGTCTTGTTCAGACTAAGTACAAAACAAACTCAGTGGACTTTCCCGTCATTGGTCAAGTAGATCTCTCAAGAGCAACACAGGGTAAGGTTACGTCATTTATGTAATACTAATGCATACGTGTACTGTTCTATGTACATACATATATAGTCCTTTCAGTTCAGGCTTGGATGACAAAGCACCATAGACTGGGTGGCTTATAAGCAACAGGAACGTTGTTTCTCACAGTTCTGGAGGCTGGAAGTCTGAGATCCGGCTCCCAGCAGAGTCAGGTCTGCTGAGGACCTGCTTCTGAGTTGCGGATGGTTGTCTGGTTGGCTTCTCATTGTATCCTCACCCATCAGGAAGAGGGTGGAGGAGCTCCCTGGAGCCTCTTTCCTAAGGGCACTAATCTCATTCATGAGGGCTCCACCCTCCTGAATTAAGCACCTCCCAAAGGCCCCTACCTCCTAACACCATCACCTTCTGGGTTAGGATTTCAGCATATAAATTTGGGAGGAATAAAATCAGTCTATAACAATAATTATTTATAAATTGTAGCTAAAGAAGCTGCATTTCAGTTACTTATTTCCTTGTACGAAGCATCAGAAGGGGGTCATGACAAAATTAGGCTTTCTAAGAAAGGAATCCCCTTCTGAGATCCTTGGAAGGATGTGCATAAACATTCCTCTTCTCCAGCAAACCCATGCTTCCCCTCTTGAGGCCTCTGTTTTATGGAGTTGAGTTTTCCTTTGTGCTATCTGGGTTTCCCTGCAGAAAGCCTCGGGCTGATTAACTCCTTAGCTGAACTAGGGACTCATTATGCCTCAGCAAACCAGGGATATATTTCTCCAGAGACAGCACAGCCTTATCTCACTTGAGACAAGTCTTTCCCTCCTGTTAGCATGACCTCTGCTTCTTCAGAGCAAGAAGAACAACAGGATTGTTCTAAGGAACACTGCTCCTTCTCTGGGTCTGCCTTATTTGAAAGACCCACCATGTAGCTGTCAATAGCCTTTTCCTTGACATCAGGATTGGAGGTATGAGCTCTGATTAGATTATTTTTATAGCATGTGTGACTCACCTGCATTCCCACCCCATCTCCAACTAAAGGGGAGTGTCTAGATTATTCCACCACATTAACTTAGTACAGAAATATATTAAAAATTTCTATTAGTATGTCTAAAGAATATATGCAGGGAGTGACTATATTTCACACTGCATGAATGAGTCACGTAATGAATACCATTTTCATCTTGTTAAAAGCCATGTAAGATGGGGAGTTTTAGCTAAGATTCCTACTCAGTGTAGAATGTTGGATTCCTATAGTCATGGACACGTGGACAAGCTGATTTAGAAAAGCTCAAAACAGAGTCTCTAAGATGGAATGTATCCAGTTCCCAAGGGGAGTGATGGACATCAGGGACATTATGGTCATGTCATCATTAATGTCATTTAAGATTTAAGAGAGCTTAACTCTTAGGTGACTATGATAGGACTAAGAGTATAATTTAATAAGAAGGAATCTGTTAGGGCTGTTTTCCTTGGAGAAATAAATGCATAGTAAGAAAGTGTTATTTGTCATCAGGACATAAACCACTACCTTTGTAAGCAAATGGCACTTTGGGAAAGAACTCTATGAACACTTTCTCATCTTTAATGTATCACTTTGAGGAACTGAGGAGATGAGTTCTGTTTTCTCCAAGTTAAAAAAAAAAAAAAGGCCCACCAACGTTGAACGTTCTGAATTGCAAATGTAACATGGAACTCATGGTTGTAAAAGTTGCCCTCATATCCGAGGGAGTAGCATTATTTTATTATAGAATCTGGACAAAATCCAGTCTCTCCCAGATGTGTTCCATGGAATTCCGCAGTGGTTGTGCTGCCCGATGGCCCAGCTTCACCTTTTATTTCCAGTTATTTATTGTTAGCATATTTTATAAGTTACTTTGATTCAAGAACAAATAAATACCCAAGTAAATGAAAGGATTAGAGTTTTTTCCTAACTCTTCATTTATTCATTGATTTAGTAGACATTCATGGAATGTCTTTGAAGTTCCAGCTCTATGTCAGAGCAGTGGGAGTGGAGTAGGGGTGCAGAAGGAAGAAAAAGGGAAGAAGAGAGACACCATTCCTGTTTGCAAGGCTCTTGCAACCTAGTAAAGAGAATTAGAGTGGAAAATCAAGAATTAAAATATGAGGCAGAATGTCATCTATATTATGAGAACGATGCACATAAAATACTGTGGGGGGTTAGAGAATGGGTCGTTCATGTCCAGTGAGTGAAACTGAAGAAGATAATGGAAGATATCATATTTGAATTAGATCTCAAAAAGATAACCTGGATACGTTGGAAAATGTAGATCATAGTATGGTGTAAAAAAAAAGATGGTATAGAAAGGTGTAGGTTAATTTCATAGACCATCAGAGGGTCCACACACTCATAGACCAATGAAATTCTGTAGATAATTCTTCTGTAGGAGGGTCCCCAGCTTTTATCAACATCTCATAAGGGGTTCATATCCTAAACAATGTTTAAGAACCCACTGGTTATATCATGTTCTGGGAATAGCAAGAACTTGGGGTTCATACGCAGTACACATTTTACCCTATGAATAGTAAGCCAAATGGAAACAGTTTCACCCCCTTTATTTTTAAATCAAGGAAATGGGAGTCTGAGCTGTGAGAGTTCTTGATCATAACTGATAGAGGCAAGGCTAAATTGTAGAAAGCCTTTCTTAAAAAATTACGTGAAGAGAGTGGGCTTTATTTATTAGGCAATTGAGAGTCTTTAAATTGTTTTGGGACAAGAAGCATGTATAGAAGAGATGTCAGGCAGAACTATTAGTTGTATTGGAGAGGGCAGAAACCAGATGCGAGAAGGCCTATTGTCTTGCAGTGGCTCAAATCAGAACTAAAGATGGTCCAAAACAGAGTGGTAATAGAGGGAATTCAAAGGAGGTAATAGAGTCTAAAAGCTTAATGAAGGTGAAACCCATAGACTTCATAACAGAACAGATATGAATGGTGAAGGAGAGGTTGACGTCTGATATGACTCAGATTTCACTCTTGTGAACTGGGAGATGCTGCTGAACAGGCAGGAAGAGTGAGTTTCAGGATGTAGATGATACTTGGCTGGGAATATTAGTGGTTTGGTTAACAAGATAAATTATGCCAACGTCCTAACAAAACGTATGGATTTACAGTTAGTTTTCAAGAGAGAATTGGCGTCAGCCGGGCAAGTTCATACTAAGAGCTGACATCCATTTATTGGCCTGGTGTTGACTTCCTACTAGGGGATACACATCATGTGAAAGTAATACAAATACAGTTAACTGAGTCTCTTTTATGGCCATTACATGGAATAGTAAACGTAGGAAAAAATCAGAATAATTTTATCTTGCCTATAGGTTTATGAATATTTATCACCATAGTTGAATTAATCCCTATAGTTTTAAAAAATCATGCTACTGACTCAATTTAATAAGTATTTAATGCTATTTATGGAAATGATATACTAGAGGCTGTTACAGGTACTTTTAAAGGTGTGGGGGGAGAGGGTCACAAAAAAAGCATAACATTGTCCTGAACTTTAAGTAACTGGTTGTTTGGTTAGGGTTGTCAGAAATAAATACAGTCACAGGTTTCCCTTTTGACACTGCAGTGTTTATCTAAACCTAAAATGTTAAAAGCCTTGTAAAATATGCATATCCCTTTTGCTCTTCCCTGGAAAATGGTTTCACTCTGGTAGAATCCGGAGGCTGGTAAGAATCAGCTAAAATTCGTCAAAAAACAAACCTTATCACTCTAGGAGATGGAGGAACAACTGGGAACTCTTGCCCTCAGCTTCTCCGTGAGGCTGATGGTAGTTTCCAGCTACTAGAGTCAAAATTGAAGTTTCAGCCTTCTGGATATATCTTCTGAATTTCAACAGTAATCCAGTATTGACTGTTCTAGCTTCTGATTATTCTTAGGTCTACGTCTGTGCGAACACGTAAGACTTGACAAGTTCATTCCCCCTTAAACTCTCTAATTTCTATTCTGTAGGAAAGGCACACTTCTTCCTCACTCTTGAATTTCTACTTGAGTTGTCTCTCTTTCTTTCTCTGTTCTCTCAAACTTTTTCACCTTTCTGTCCTGTTGGTAATAAAAGTTTTACTTTTCTTTCAGTTAGGCTTTTGTTAAGGTGAGAGTGAAATTAAATGATTCAAAATGAAAAGAGAAAGCCAGGACTAGTGCCAGTTCCTGGGTGCCTCCCCTCCCACCATGCCTTTCGTCCTCCTGCAAAGCTCCTGGTTTCTCTGAAGAGGTTCCAGCCTTTGTTTCAAACCCTAGAGCTCTGGACCAGCAGCTGGCATATGTCATAATTACTTTAGTGTTTGACTATTCTGAGAGCATCGAGAAATAATGAGATTTGCCTGAAAAATTATCACTAGCACATCTTAGAGATGTGGATCAAGTTTGCCTCTCCTTACTCTAGAGTTAAACATGTTAATGGCATGGCCTGCAATAAAAATAGAATACTCTTCCTGCCAGTGTGAACGGCACAGAAATAGATGTCTGGAAGTAAGAGCATCTGAACTGTGCATATGCGCAGTGTGGTTACCAGCAAGTGGAGTTGTCTGGGGAGCGGGAATGACCACTCCCTAATAGCTGAACTGAGAATAGAGGAACCTGTCTGAGGGGACTCAGCGAGCTTCAGAAATAAACCACTCCTGAAGCTGTGTAGATCAGCCCTTTTATTTCAATCTTAAAGAGGTTTTTCCAGTAGAGCTGGAGATGGTTAAGGGTTTCCTTCACAGGAGCAGTGTGGTATAGCAGAAGCACCTTTGCCTCACTGAAGGCAGTGGAAAATGATTGCTCTGGAATGAGACAGTTTGAACTTGAATCAAACATCACTTCTTGTCACCTACTCATTGTGTGACCTTAAGCATCACTTAGCCAACTTGTTTAAGCTGACTGGTTCTCATCTACGGGAAGAGAGTAATGATCAGCCCTGCTTTATAAAGTGTTTGCGATGATTAAATGAGATGATACCTTTTCATTGCTGAGCAGAGTGCCTGGCCCTTTTAAGCACTCAATAATGTTGTTTTTGTTATTACAAATTCTAAATTCCGTATAAGGTGTTCAGCCATCTCTTCATGAAATATATCTCCTAGTGACTCAGCTCAGTAATCCCCCAAAACATTGATGAATCCTCCTCCAAGAACCTGCTTCTGCATTTTGATCCCACAGTCCTTTGACACTCCGCTTATGCCTAAATCCTGCTACCATGGCTGTGGGTCATGTAACTTGGGATGAACTGATGGGCTCACCCTTTTTCTCTGTTTCCCAGAGCTGGTTCTGTTCATCTCAGGACCATGTCTCCTTCCATATCTTGCCCAACATCACCTCTCAAGAAGAATCCTGTGTTCGTGCTTTCCCCTGTCAACAGGACTGATTCCATTCTGTGTCAACTTCCTCCTTCATTAAGTTTAAACTGATAAAAGAAATATACTTAGACTTCAAGAAGTAGAATTAGAAAAGGAAATCTTTAAATACAGTGCATCAGAACATTTCTTTTTTTAATTTAAGGGCATAATTTGTAGATCACAGTCAGTCTTCGCAAAGGCACCGTGTGCGTGACATCAGGGCACACATGCCATACACACATGTAAGCAGAATACATGAACAAGGGGGCAGCCTGGTCACAGTGAGCAGAGTGCAAATGGCTAAGAGCGAAGAGTAGGATGCCCTGTGCTACACAGCTCCCTTCCAAAAACACATTTGTGCCTCTTTGAACAATTCACTGAATATGAGGGGAAAGGTGGATGTGGGCAAACAGCAGATGGATGTAGGTACATGTATGTTTTCAATTCATAAGAATTTTCCCTTCCTTTTCCCATTGGCCATTTTGAAATTGTATATCTGGAGCCCTGTCATTTTCAACTTGGACATGTGGGACTAAAGACGGCTGATCCATTTGACAGATATTGGATTGTGTTCTTTCCTGGGTATAAACATTTTTCAAGTGGGTCGCTGTTTATAGATGTGGACTCAAGATTCCCAGAAAATGCTATTGATGTCTCTCTCTCATGCTGCGTGGAAATGTGAGAGATGATTTGGCAGTGAGAAAAGAAAACCGTGGCAGGCATCAGGTTTTTAGTTTTATTTTTACCGTGCTAATTCTTTGTTTCACTCTTGGTATCAGCCTGATGTCAGTCACATTTAAATCAGATGGAAACCTGAATTTTTCATATTAATTAAAGTTCAATGGCTTCTTTATAAAGAATACATGAAAAGATCAGCGGTGGGGGGGTAGGGGGGAAGTCACGTGGGGTGGATTTTCTGCAGATTAACTGTGGCTGAGTTGATCTTCCTCCTGGGTTTTCTGGACTGATTCCAAATTTAGGAAGAGATTGACAAACAATGTTACTTTATCCTGCATAATTTCCTTCCCTGGTGAAGAAGACTGCAAAGGAAGAGGGAAAAGAAATGCTTTAAACCAGTAGTGAGGTACACAAATCCGTATGTTTGTGTGTACGTATGTATGTGCACTGTGGTTCTTTTCTGAAATAACACAAAGTTGTGCAAAAAAGAAAAATAGGCTGACAAATCTTTGTGTGCTTGTGTCTCTAGCAGCATAGGATAGGCAACATATTAAGGCCTATGCCCCCAAACTCTTTATTCCAGCTTTAACAGGTGCCCACAACAGTACCTGAAGATTCAAATAAAGTACCCACCTAGGTCATCACCAAATAACCAGTTGAATCTATCTGAGTTCAGGTGTTTATGTTCTAACTCACAAAGGTATATCTTTAAAGTCTTATTTGACAGAGATAAGAAAAGTACCAACACTGCGGACCCATATATAGTCACACTAAAACTAAATTCACACTCCAAAGAAATTTGCAGACATCACTGTGCCTGTTGCACAGTATGAAGGTCCATAAAATCTGTCACTCTGAGTAGAAGAGACAGTGTTTGTCCTAATTCTGGTCTCCCCTGGTCCTGCCTACCTCCATGGTATCAGCTCTCTCCTTCCCATAGGGTTTGTGAAATCTCCTGACTTGATAATGTTCCCAGATTCTCTGTGCTCTCATAGCTTCAGATTGCTCATGCCTAGGGCTTCCCACTGGAGAGTCACTGCTGGTGCAGTTACTGCGACGTGATTACTATTAATGTGCCTGCTTCATTGATCTGTCTCCGGATATTTGTCTCTCGTTAGGACAACCTAAGTCATTCTTTTAATCTCTCATAGTTTGCTTTTGGTGCACTGAGCCCATCTGTTGGTGCCTGTGTCCCCCGTGGAATTAACGCTTTATGTGATCTCACTGAAATCTCCTTTCTCAAGGCTTGGCTTGTTGATTGATCAGTTGGCCTCACCACAGTGGAGTTTTGGGCCTTCAATCCTGAGGACCCAGTATATCTGTTGACAGTGAGTCTTCCATGATGGGACATGAACTGGAATAGTGTGGAAAAGTATGACAGAATGTACATAGCCATTATTGAGGGATTAACAGAAGTCACAAAAATATACAGTTATGCCAAGGTTTCCAAAAAAGGAAAAACTTAGGTTTCTGTCGTGGTGGGTTGACATTCTTTGATATAGTGATTGGTTGCTATCATACCTGTAAAAGTTAAGAACCACAGCTCTGGGCCCTGAGCCATGCAGCTGCCCCAGACACACTGCCTGCCTTACCATGACCAGCACATCCTCCATTTCAGTGGTATCTCTACTGTCATATCCTAGGAGGAAAAATTTACCCTGTCCTTGTGTTTCTGATTAGAATGAATAATTTTCAAGGACACTGCATCTGTGAAGTGCCTCTCCCCTGGAAACCACATAAATTTATCTCTGCTGCTTTCTGGTGTGTGCGTGTGTGTGTGTGTGTGTGTTTGTGTGTGTGTGTATGAGATGCTCTAAACCTCCATGCAGTGGGGCAAAGTGTAAAATGGCCATGTGAATATGTATTCAAAGAGCTCTCATGATAACAAAAAATTGCCTTTTACATATTTTATCTTTCTCATACCTCCGTGTTGTTATAATAACACACTGTTGAATTTCCCATGGTGAATAAGTCAACTATTGGTCAAGTGTAATGTAGCCTGTTCATATTCACAAGATCTTTAAATTGTTGGGAAGAGAAAAGTTTTTTTTTTCCAGGAAACTAAAAGAAACAGGATGTTATGTTTTATAAGTTGAAGAAACCAAGAAGAAACAAAGGGAAAGTACAATAAAATAAGAAGGCAGCTTGGCAGGGGATATGAGAAAGAAAGGAGTGGTAGATATATTCTACAGTCATGTACCTTGGTTGAGACTGATTATGAAGAAGTCCAACAAATGATCACCTGATATGAAATTTGATACATTTGATGGGTAGAAAAAAATAAAGCTTCATGGAGTTTTATCACTGGTATATATTATTTGAAAAATAAATGCAAACCTATTCATTCTCTCCCTCTTGGTTGCATCTAACTCTTACGCAGCACTGTCCTCTTGGTTAGAACTTAGTGAAGCAGACAAGTAATAATCATAACCAAACTAAGTGATCAGTTCGGTAGAGATATAACATTTCAAACACTGAAGGTCAAAATATGCATTTCTAACATGGAAATAAATTTAACTCAAGAAATAGTTTTGAGTGCTGACTATGTGCCTGTCACTTCTCTGGACTAGCCTGCTCTCAGCAAAATAAGGGTTAAGTCTCCAACCAATAGTAACATTAAAATATACAGAATGGATATTTATAAAGAATGTTTGGGCCTTTAAACATCAGGATGGTTTGCTTGTACTGACTTATATAATAAGCAATAGAAAATCTGTTTTCAAACTTGTTTTTGAATGTGCAATGATAAACTTGAATAAAGCCAGCCATCACGAATCCGCTGAACTCGCTGTGAATCACAACAGGACACTGATGCCTTCCTTGACTTTAATAGTGAAAGACATGACTCAAATGTTTTATTTGATAATAATTGAAAACCTTGGTACTGAGCAATTTTATTTTCTACCATGAGACTTTTTAATGGAAAGAATGCAATACATTTTCTAATCCGTCATTCAGAGGCTATTTTCATTCATCGAGTTGGAATGTACTTTCCTTTTTAGCATCACTTTTTTTTTTTTTTGGTAAGAAAAAGGAAAGAATAGAAAACTCTTCTTGAAAATTGCATATGCATTTTTCTATTTTCCAGTTGACCGAGTGAAAATATGATGTTTTTATATCTTTCAATCTTTGAGAAAGGACAAAAAGCTAACTATTCTACCATGTTTCTTCCCTACTATAGATTGAATGTTGCGTCCCCTCAAAATTCGTGTTAAAATCCCAACCCCCAATGTGATGTTATTAGAGAGTGTGTTTTTTAGGAGGTGATTACGTCCTGAAGGTGGAGCCCTCATGGATGGGATTAGTGCCCTTATGCAAGAGGCCCCACAGAGCAACCCTGCCTTCCATCATGTGAGAACACAGTGAGAAGATGCCGCCTCTGAACCAGGAGAGACCACATCTCCTGGACCATCAATCTTGGCTTCCTGCCTCCAGAACTGTGATAAATAAATGTCTGTTGTTTACAAGCCACCTAGTCTCTGGTATTCGGTCATGGCTGCCCGAATGGACTAAGATGTTTTCTTATTAATATATATGGAGTAACAGAAATTCAAGACAGATGATAAATTAAAGAACTCAACCCTGTTGACAGAGTGCGTTGTTAAAAGAAAACCAAGTATTTGGGTGATTTTCAGCAAATCTCTACAGGAAACAAGAAGATGGAAGCCTTTTTGATTAAGCCTTCTTTACTGGCACAACTTTAGGAGGGAAGAGCTCCATCACTCAGCATCCTCTGCTCTCAGAGTGAATTCTAAGCCTACCAAGACCATCACTCATCGTGCAAATCACTGATTCAATGGAAATATTTGGGAAAGGAGAAAAAATTTTCTTCCATTTTCACTAAAGGAGTAATGTTCTTGGATATTAAAAATAGAATGAATCAATTCACTTATGAAAACTTTTGTGAGGGCCAAAGAGAATTCCTATTCTGGTTGAAGACACCAGTGAATAATAATGTCAACTGTTTATTTACTGCCTACTGTGTATCTGGTGTTTTGTGCCCTTGCCTTTAATTCTGCAATCACCTTTCAAGTCAAATTTTATTATCGTTGTATAAGAGATGAGCAAAATAAGATTTGAAGAGGTTACATGATAACACCCAAAGATAAATAACTGGGAATTTCTTAAGCCAGAACTGCAAAATAGAGCTTCATCTCAAAAAGCTGAGGTCCTTCATTGCATCATACTGACACCTCAGTGCATGAGATCCTGGATCAAGTCAACTGGAAAAGGCCATGTTCCCTAAAAGGGCTTTACAATTTAAAATGAGGCAAATTTAACATGCCAAAAAGAAAAAAAAAAAAAAAAAAAAAAAGGAAGAAAGAAAAATTGAATAAAGGCATTAAAAAATCACTGAGCTTCATTTTAAGCTTATTTCACAAAACTGTCTTTGCATTTTGTGCTAAATTTTGTGGTTGGTTTTTCTGTTACACAAAATGAAAGCTATAATGAGTCTTTTGAGTAAGAGTAACTCTTAAGACTTATAAGATCCTTTTAAGAAAGTTTAACCTTAGTTTAATATTAAAGCAGGAAAAAAATCAATTGCATACTAATTTTTTATCCAGTGAAATGTTAAAAGTCCAGTTTAAAGATGGAAATATTTTCCATGATTCACTCTCCAGAATCTTGGTAGATGGAAAATAGGTACTGTTTAGATAACAGGTGAATTATGAAAACTGCCATCATGTTTCCTCAAGAAAGAGCAAACCTCCAGATGCTTCAAAATTTATTTTTTAATCCAAGCTCTTTGGACATAATATATGAGTCAAGCCTCATACTGACTGGAAAGATACCGAATTTTATTTTCCCTGTTTATATACATTAATATTTCATTTGCAAGTAATATGACTTGCTTATGCAAAAAGGGGAGTGGTTTACTCTTAAAATAGTTCACTGTCTCATGGGATTTAAGAAGAGAAATGTGGTTGAGCTCAGGAAAAATCAGAATCACGGATGATATCAGAACCCTGTTTTTATCTTACCATTTTGTTCCTCTCTATTTTCCCTTCTATCCCTTCCTCCCTCCCTCCCTCATCTCTCATCCCCCTTCTGCCTCCCCCCTCTCTTGTGGAAGACATGCTGCCTTCCCATCTCTAGTCCACAGGACAAGACTCTTGATGACCTGTTACATCCAAGCTGTTTTTCTTACAGACACCATCTGGGTTCTGCATTCGCTTCATTCCTGGAAGGGCTGAGCTTGAGCCAGCATGAGTCAGATAACCCTCTTTGGAACATCAGCTGTGTCTCTGTGCACAGGGTTATGTGTACAAAAGAGATCACAGGGGTACTTACATGGATAGAGGCTATAAATCCCCAAATTGAGGCACAGACCTCTGGGAATACAATCTCATAAATGTCACTACTGTATAGATTTAAATAATTTCTACCTTGTCTGTAGGGCATAGTTATCATGTTAGCTTGTCCTTCTGCTCTTCCAGACCTTACGATGTATAATCCAGTGCTTCTTGACTCACCACAAATCAACCATCAGTTTGAGATGAGCACTGCTTGGTTCACTAGTTTTCAGAGTTTGGACTCATGAAGCAGTCTAACTGTACTTGGCACAAGTTATTGAGTACACTTAGGGAAGCTGCCAAAATGTGCAGAGTGTCTTTGGCAGAAGAAAAAAACAGATGGTCCCATCAAGTGGATCACGTTCATGGGCATTAAATTAGATTCGGAGAGAAAAAAGTGATGTCTGCCTGGGGAGTATGTTTTAAAGGGTTAAGTAGCTCGGTTATCATAAGCTCAGACATAAAGCTTCAGGAAACTGACAAGGAATCTGAGCAGACAGGCCAGATTCCAGATACTGAAATGGTGGCAGAAAAGGATGTTTCGCTATCTGAAACCCTTCAGCAGAGATGCTGGGGGCTAGGAAGTGCTTGACAGTCCATACTGGCAAATGGACTCAGGCATGAACACAGCCAGTGCAAATAAAAACATCAGTGGGGAGGAACACAAGACAAGAGAGCAGGATTTCTAAGGCCTCGAGCATGCAAGTAATAGTATAGGTTTCCACCAAACTCTGTAGTGACTTTAGAGCATCCAGAGAATTTGGAGATGGTTCAGTCTAAACTCTTCATGTTGCAGTGAGAAAACTGAGGTCAAAAGAGGGAAACATTCTGTGCCAGGTCTCTTAACGACAAGGATAGTGGTCCTCCTTCCGTTATTAAACAGGAACTTTGAGTTAATAATCAAAAAGGGAAACCATCTGCTGGGAGATTGCTATCATATAAGTACATCCAGGACTTCTTTGTCTAATAACCACTATGCTTCTGGCATGTCTCCCTATTTTAGTAATGAATGTAATGAGAGTCATACAAGTAATTAATGGAGGAATACTATTATCAGTCTTGGGACAGGACTCAGCCAACAATTCATTTTATGGTTTAATGAAGTTGGTAAAAGCTCATGGGTGGCTGGTCACTTAATAAAGACACACAGTGACCTGAACTGTAAAGGACAGACAGGACACAAGCATCCTAAGACTGATACATTGGGTGGGGCAGAGACAGCAGTCAACATCTGTGCTTTCCCTCCGTACTCTAGAGCCCCTCTGGAAAGGAACTGCCCAGCCAGGGACTGCACTTCCCTTTCCCTGTGACCACAATGAGAACAGAAGGGATGTATGTGCCTCCAGTCCAAGGAGGTTAAGAAAGAGTTTGCTTTCTCCACACCCTTTCCCCGTATCTGTTGGCTGGAAGCAGAGAATGCTACAACCCTCAAGACTGATGGAACTACAAGTGGGAAAGCGTGTAGGTCCCTACATCAGAGTGTGGAGGAAAGTTTTCCATAGTCCAGGAACATCCACATCCCACTGTGACTTGAGCCAGAAAGAAACCTCAGTAGGACTGAACTGCTGAAAGTTTGTTATTCATTAAAGCAGTTAAAATTAGCCCCAGTTAACACAGTAGGCTATTTCCTTATGTAGTTGCCATGTTGAATATGTCTGAAAATGCATGGTAATAGGTCGTGTTCCTAAAGGGGTAGATTTGAATGAAGTAAGTCTATTAGAAATGCGTAATGGACAGGGATTACTGGCCGGAGCATCTTTTAGTTCCAGCAGCATTTCTTTAGAGCTTCAGAGCTGATCTGTTTCTCTGTATAATAGAAGATGAAGTTTTATGCTACAATAATGACTTAGATTTTGATGCAGTGGTTTGAGTCAAAAAATATTTATTCAAGTGAAATTTCCAAAAAAACTATTGGGAATTACATAAACTGCGATTTATAACATACTTCTCTAAGCACCAAAACAGTTAAATTTATTTGTGCCAACAAAAAAAATCTCAAAGAAGATGATCAAGGCACTTAAATATGCCAACAAACAGAAGATAATCTCAAAGGATAAAAGGCACATAGAGCTTCTTAACAGGATGGTACTCTAACAATCATCTTGCCCAATCTCTTCAATTTTCATGGGAGAAAACTGGCTTTACTTTTTCATATCACTCAGCTAACAAGTGATTTAAGAATTCTGAGACTTTTGACTTTTATTAGAGAACACTGGTTTCCACTAAGAAACACTATATCCAATATGAATTTATCACAAATCCGTATTATTTTTAGCTATCACTTACCTCTTTTGCATCTCAAACTAGTTTCTTCTACATTTATACACAGAACTTAAGTGCACCCAACACTGAAAGCTTTTCTAAGGATTAAGCTTCACACAGTGATGTTTACTTCTTAGAGTCTTTAAAGCCATTATAGGGAAGTATAACTTTTCTTGCAACTAAATATTCTTGTGAATAATGTAAAAGCATGACTTGAGTATCCATAGCATAACCAAGAAAATATTTAATGGAAACACAAGAATCTTGAAGAAACTTCTGCCAGTTCCTTCTAATACACACTCTGTGAGAAATGGAGTGATGTGCACAAAAGAATTTTCCAACAGGGCAGTTGGCACCGACACCCAGAATTCTTGGTTCTATGTCCTATATTTAGTTTCTTAATTTAGAAAGAACACTAACTATTTGTGTTCTACCCATAAAATTCAGTAAGTTTTTTGTTAAATAGAGTGTGTTAGAATTGATAGTATCACCTTTTGCACTGAAGGCTCAAAATTCATTGTAAAGGAAAGATATTCATTTCTGTTTTACTTTTAAAGTGAAAGATATCAAGGTCTTAACAACATGATTCCAAGGAAAAGTAAGATAATTAAGAGTTGTGTTTTCTTCATCCTGATTGCCTTTCCAATCAGTTTTTTGTTTTTTTTTTAAGATTAAGCAAAAATAATCACAGACCTAATGTATTACAATTTGGAGAATTTTTGTTTTTCAGGGAAAAAAAATCTGCAGTGAATTTTATGTCAGATAATTTTATTGTGTAGACACTGCGTGATAACCCTTAAGGCATGACTACATGCATGGCAGAAATAAATTACTCCACCGGCAAAACACTGGAAGAGAATGAAGATTTATAATCTCAGTTATTGATCACTAAAATGATAGGAGTATCATTCTCTGCCAAGAGAAATTGTGAAAAGAGGACAGAAGCTGACAGAAGAGAAAAGAAACTCTCAGTGATGGGAGTCACAAAAGATACAATCAGGTCCTCATTTCCCTCTAGACAAAGAGATGAAGATCGCATTTAGGCAAAATAAATAATTAATTCACATTACCTACCGTGGAAGCCAAATTACCCAAGAGAAATATAAGCCTCTTAGACATATAGTTTTGGGTAGATAAAATCACATTACACCAAAAACATATACAGCTCTTTGTGTGTATACATAAAAAATGATTATGTGTAGTGATTCTTGAATAGACTAAAAAGTGGTTAGATAATAAACCCCATGCATGCTTCCATCAAAGAAAATCACCCTTCAGCCTTATACATATGGAAGTAATGCTCTTAACTTTAAATAGCAAGATCAGAGACCAATGAAAAAGCATTTTAAAGCAACATTAAATAATGATACAAACCAAAATGATTATAAATCACCCAAAGAACTCTGATTATTTTATAAACTCTGGTCCTAAAGCTTCCTAAATTTGTAATCCCAAATTTAAAAGTTTATTTAAGAATTAAGTACTATTTTCACTTATAAAGTGGAGAAGACACAGTAAAATAAAAGTGTCAGCAACAGTACTTACATCATTCAGTCTTCAGGAGTATCCAATTCACATTCATTGCTGGACCCAGTCATAAGCTAAAGGAATTTATGTTAAAGAAATGTACACCAGAAATCAACACAACATTGTAAACTGACTATACTTCAATGAAAAAAAGAAATGATTCAAGAGGCAAAGATTTATGAACAAAGATGTCAATCACATTGTTATTTAAGTGATAGTAGTAATCAAAATTAGAAACTACTGAACATGTAATAAAAGGGAATATGTGATAGCATAACATATATACATAAGAATTCTAGTTTTGCTATTTTAAAAATGTTTAAAATTTATTGCATGCACATGGTAAAAAAAAAATTTAGCAGTTAAAAAAAGAGGGGTTTCCACAGTGAAAATTAAGCTTTATTTTCACTCTCACCTACCAATTATCCTCTCTAGAGGCAACTACATTCCAGTGATTTTATTTATATATCAGAATATATATATATATAGCATATATATCCACCTTTTCATTTTTTTTTCAAATTGTGGCAAATATTTCGTATTAACTATTCTCCAGATTGCATTTTTCTCTTAAGAGTCTATCTTGAAAACCATTCATTATAAATACATGTAAATATTACCCACTTCTAAGTTTTTTGAAATACTATAACATGCAAAAGAAAAACTAAAAATTCACAAAGAACTTGATGAACTTTCAAATATGAACACTCCCATAGAACATGCACATAAATCTGGAATCTGAATACAACAGTCATCAAGGAATTCTCTTTGTGGCCTTCACCAATCACTATCCCTAAAGGGTTACCGCTACCCTGGCTTCAAATACCGTAGTTGAGTTTTGTCTGTTTGAACTTGATAAAATTTAAATCATACGGTGTATCCACTAGCTATTGCAACAATAATGCTGCATAACAAATCATCCCCAAATACCATGGCTTAGAAAAACAGATAATTATTCTCATTACAGTCAGTTCGGGGCTATACTGGATTTCAGATGTCTTTGTTCATTACTTATCATGATAGTATAGGTTATATACCAAGTCAACAAACTTTTTCTATAAAGGGCCAGATGGTAAATATTTTAGGCTATAAGAACCATATGGACTGTTCTCATTTCTGCCATTATAGCATTAAAGCAATGAAAGATAAAACATACATAAATGAGTGTGGCTGAGTACCAATAAAACTTTATTAATTAAAAACAGACAGTGGGCCAGGTTTGGCCTGTGGGCCATAGCTTGCCAATCTCTGGTTAAATTAAGATTTCCCATAACCTCCAAATCTCAGTGGCTTAACACAACCAAAGTTTTATTTCTTGCTCACATGGACCTGCCCAACCAGGATTATTTGAAGCAGGAAGTATGCACAGAGACACATTGCACATTAACACTTTTACTATCACCATGGCAACGGGATGCAGACATGGCTACTAGCACACTGACTCAAAATTTCTAGCAAGAAATGATGCACACAACTTTCATTCATGTGTCACTGGCCAAAGTAAGTCACATAGATTTACCTCATGTCAGAAGGGGCAAAGAAATGTAATCTTTTTTTTGTACCAGGTGGAGAAAAGATCCAGAATATTGGTGAACACATCTCATGACAACTATGGCTATTATTGCATCTGCGCAATATGGTAGACTAAGACCCTGAGGAACCTTCCCATTGCTAAACATTTGTATACGTTTTTGAGTGTTGCAAATGCTTGTAACTTGCCATGCCAGTGCCAGCCAGTCAACATTATCTCCACATAGTATGCCTGCATCATTATGGCCCAGCATGTAACCAGCCTCCCACATTAAGACCTTGCTATGGGGTCTTTGCTGGGCAGCCTTGGGACTGCCTCCAAAGCTCAGGAATAACCTCAAAGAACCATGATGAAAAGAAATCTATTCATAGAACTGTAAGCAGTAGACTTGGTCATCACTTTGGTATTTTAGGTTTTGAGAACCATATGAAGACAAGCAAACTGAAGAGAGAAAATACATGAATTTGTGACCTGTAGCAATGTCTTGGATGACTGATAACAACCTGGAAGCAACCACACTAAAAAATTAGAAACAAAGAAGAGGAAGATAGACATTTGATGGACCCATAAGTGTAAGAACAAACAACCGAAACCTTCCAGGAAAGGGTGTACACAACAGCTAGGTAAATAGGTTGAGTTTGGGGGTAAATATCAGGTAAATATCTACCCTTGGTCATCTTCTGTCTTTGCATGATTGGCCTATAGATGGAGAAGTTATGGTGACAGAGATGGAGGCCATGCATGAGCCCAGTGACTTTCACACCAAAGCTCTTTCTCACTAAGGCTCAACTGTCTTTTGCTGTTCCTGAATATCTAACCCTGTCAGCAGCAAAGATGAAATCTGAGTTCTTAATATGGTACCATCATGCAAGGAGGTGAGCCAGCCACTTGAGGTAAAATCTATTGCATGAGACCTTTTCTATCCCAGAGGTGCAGTGATTCATTCTTAGTAGAACTGACAATAAAGATATGGATTCTCTTTATTTACTCTCAGTGCTTCTGCCAGCATCACCCCCAGGGGGTTATAGAATACTCAGTCACTGACTGAAATCCCACAGAATGTAAGCTTGAGCTAAATGACCTATTTTACTACAAAGTTAGTGTGAAAATGGATACCAGTTTTCATGGCTGGATGGATCTATTTTAAGCTCTTTGTGTTGTTCCATTGATCATTTTCTCTATCTCTGGACCAATGCCACACTGTCTACTGCTTAATAATAGGTCTTGGTACCTGGGAAAGCAAAACTACACACATATGCACATCTTATTCTTAGCAGAAATTTCTTGGCAGATTTTGGCCTTTGAGTGTTGTATGTAAATTTGAGAATCAACTTATAAATGCCCACATAATGTTCTTTTGAAATTTGGGTCTAAATATCACTAAATCGATAGATCAACTTGAGGAAGAATTAAATATTTGTAATACTGAGCCTTCCAATTCATGAACATTATGTCTATTCATTTAGATTGTTTCTTAACATATCTCAATAAAATTATCTCATTGTTCTACATTCTTATCTTGCAGAAATTCTGTTTGACATTTCTTTAGCAAGCTTCATTTCCACATATACATATTGTTGATAATAATTAATAAACAGATTCATTTCCATTTTCTTCATAGATAATCATGACTTCAGTGAATAAGAGAATTTGTTTCTTTCTCATTCTTATACCTCTGCAACTACTTTTCAATTTTTAGGATCTGGGGCATCCAATACAAAGCTCAAAAGATATGGTGATATTAGACATTTCTTAGGGCTTTTTTTTTTTTAAGGATAGAATGCATTTTATTTAACAGTTTGGTACCTTGTGTTTTTGTGTGTGTGCGGTAAGATATGCATGACATAAAATTTACTACTTTAACCATTTTGAAGTGTACAGTTCAGTGGCACTAACCACAATCTCACTACTGTGCAAGCATCACCACTGTCTATTTCCAGAAGATTTTCATCTTCCCAGACTGAAACTCTGTACCCATTAAACAAACTAACACCACAGCCCTCCTCCTCCAGCCCTGTAACCTCTAATCTGCTCTCTGTCTCGGAGTTTCACTGCTCTAGGCACCTCATGTAAGAGGAATTATGCAATATTTGTCCCTGTCTGGCTTACTTCACTCAGCATGATGTTTCCAAGGTCCATCCAGGTTGTAGATGGATGTCTCAGAACGTTCTTTTCAAGGCTGAATCATATTCCCACATGGATAGACCTCATAGTGTTCATTCATTTGGCAGTCGATGGACACTTGGTTGCTTCCACCTTTGGGCTACTGTGATTAATGCTGCAAACACGGGAGCAGAGTCCCTGCTTTCCATTTTGGGGGCTTTGTAACTAGGAGTAGGGGTGTTGGATCAGATGGTAATCCCATGTTTAAGCATTTGGGGAGCTGCCAAACTGTTCTGCACAGTGACTGCGCCATCTTACAGTCCCATCAGCAATGTGCGAGAGATCCAGCGTCTCCACGTCCTTGCCAACACTTGCTATTTTGTGGTTTTAAGTAACAGTTATCCCAGTGGGGATGAATTTAAATACTTAAGACATAGAGGATGTGGGCTTTGATTTGTACTCTTATCTGAGCCCCCAGATCGCTAGGGTTGGGCCTGGTCTTATCATTATAATAATGTTGGAGAGGTGTTTTAGCTTCCTGGGGCCACCATAACAAATTACCAAAATCTGGGTGGGTTAAACAACAGAAGTTTACCCTTTCACAGTTCTGGATGCCAGAAGTTTGAAGTCAAGGTATCAGGAGGGCCAGGCTCCCTCCTAGGGCTCCAAGGGAGGTTTCCTTACCTCTTCCAGCTTCTGGTGGCTCCCAGCATCCCTTGGCTGGTAGCAGCATCACTCCACTCTCTGCCTCTGTCTTCATGGCCTCTTCCCTGTGTCTGTGTGCCCTTTTCTGACTCTTACAAGGACACCCTCATTGGATTTAGGGCCCACTTTAATTTAGCGTAACCCAAGCTCGACCCTCAGTTATATCTGCAAAGACCTTATTTCCAAATAAGTTCACATTCTGAGGCTCTAGGTGGATGTGAATTTGCAGGGAAACACTATTTAATCCACTCTAAGACGTAATTCCCTTCTCAACGCTCCATTCCACTAACAACATGGAGCCAGCATGTAGCAATGGTGCAGTAGAGGTGAGAGGTCAGGAGAATGGCCTCAGATTCACGGTCAAGAGCTGCTCAGATAGGCTCCGAGCGCAATGAATGTGGTGGCGGTCAGTTCGCTCTGGCTCAGATAGTGAGAAATACATTAGTCTTTGATTTTCTAGAACCAAGCTTATTTGCTCTTAAACTCTTGTATCTACTTTGTTCTGTAAATATCCTTCATCTTAGCACCCCAGTGTTACTCATCAAACTGTTTAAGCAGTTTCTTTTGGGTTGGTAGGCGACTGAGATCTTCGGTTCAGTCACTTCAAAGTCCCACCCCGAGTCTTTCTCCACCTTCCCCTCCGCAGAGTAGAGATGGTGCTGTGCGTGGGGCCAGCTATGGGGCCTCCTGGCACCAGGAGGGTGCGGAAGCAAGGACGGTACTGGGGGAAATTCTGTTAACAAGCAGTTCATGTTCGGGGAGTGTCTCCAGCACCGGTACAGAGAGATGCACAGGGTCGGGTGGCACCTGTACTCCTTCAGGATGCTTGGAGCACTGCTGACACAGGGGCAGGGGCAGGCACGCGGTGCCAGGCCTGCTCAGTGTGGCTGCAGGCAGAGAGGCTGGGCGGCCGCGGGCAGGAGGGGCGGCCCGGAACCTCATCGCCTACTCCTTAAAATTGCTGGCCAGGAGCAGGAACTGGCTCTGCATCAGTCTCCTGACGTCAGATTTGCAGAGATTCTGAAACTTGCGGTAGACTTGCTTGCTTGCTGACCCCACGCCACTCCCTGACACTGAGGATGAGGATGGGAGGTCTGATGCTGAGATAATCTGGACCAGAAAAACTGATCTTGGGGACCCTGGCTCAGATAAGGTTCACCTGGTTCACATAGGGAGCCAGTACATCGAAGTAGAGAGGGAAGGAGGGCTTGGGTATGGGCACAGAGCCGTACACTCTCCATAGAAGTAGGGGTGCCACCCTCAAGAGAACTGATCTGCAGAGGAAGGCATCGTACGCTGCTTCATGGGGGTATTTTGTCTCAGTATATTTTTCACATTTGCTTGTGTGAATAATCACTGGCCCAGAATTCTTCGTGGGATTCAAGTCACTGTTTAGGATGTCATGAAGTTCTGAAAGATTTGAAACTCTTGGGAAATTCAGTTCCTTCCAGATGTCCTTTGTCAGATTCTTGGTGTCAATAAGAATAGGAAGTAGATTGTGGATATTCAGCTTGAATTTGTCACAGCTTTCTGGGAGAGGCCTGAAGAACTCCTCGTGGAGATGCAGGAGATCCATCATCACATTGTGTCCCACTCAGGGCTGCTTCTGAGCTTTCACCAGCATCTGGAAAAACACAGAGAAACCCCTCGAAGAGAGGAGAATCTTCTTCCAACAGCTCTCTCGATCACAAGAGGTGTTCTCAAGGTACCAGCGATGCTGTTTACTCATTTTCTTTACTATCACCCCCTGGTCTCTCAGCATCGTGGAGACGTCGGGGAGGGCCTTCCTCAGCACGAGCTGGACATCGAAGGCTTGGAAGCCAGCGATATTAGGGAGGATCATCCAGTCGCCTTCCTCGGCCAAGTCCAGCCAGCGTGTCACGTCTCCAATCACCACCTTGATCTGGTCTTTGTGCAGAGAACTGAGAACTCTCTGTTTCCCAGTCAGGATGTTGTGTTTAACTGTCTTCTCCTGTCCTTCGTTCATATACGGGATTCCTTTTTTGAGAAACTTGTTATAGTTGAAGCCATACTGATTCAAAAACTGAATGCTGGAAGCCTGGAAAGAGAGCTCTGAATCCAAAATCCCAAACATTGTAGGGAAGAGAAAGAAGTTACACGAATGGGCTACACATTTATTTAACTCTCCTTCAATACTTGAGGACACTGACAATCCTGTCTGACAGATTGGGAATTACTGAACACTCTGACGAGTCTTTAGATATCACTCCGACGGCAAGTCAAAAAAGACTGATCTGCTGGGGCCTGGACAGGTTAGAACGAAGGCCTGTGAATTCTATATCCAGGAAGTCCGCGCCCAGGACGAGCTCCTGCAGCAGCTGGAGGCTCTGCTCACGTGCATGGCCACGCAGCTCGGCCGAGGGCGCCCGGTGCGGCCACTTGCTGCCACGCGCTTCGGCCGTGCCGCCGCCTTTAAGGGCTCGCACCGGGGAAACTCTGCGCGCCGCCCCCCACCAGCCCGGGAGCCTCCGTCTGGGCGGCCGGCTGCGCTGTCCACCCGCCGCCCCTAGGTGTTTGCCCGCAGGTGTTCGCCCTTACCTCTTAGGGTTTTTTTTAATTTTTTTATTTTTAAAAGGTTTCATCATTAAGAATAATATTTTGTAGAAGTGCTCTAGTTTTCTAAGAATTTTAAACATGAACTAGTATTAAAATTAGTTAATTTTTACATTTATTAAGGTGATCATGTCGATATCTTTTAAATCTATTAATATGGTGATTACATATATAACACACAGCCATGTTAATATTGATCATGCTGGACATCTCTAGTACTTATTTATCTTGTAGCTGGAAGTTTTTACCTTTTGATCACCTTTATGCAATTCCTCCCTGCCTCTGATAACCACAAATCTGATCTCTTTCGTGTTTGTTTTGAAGTACAATTGACCTACAACACTATTTTAGTTTCCGGTACACAACATACTGATTTGATACTTCTGTATGTTTCAAAATGATCACCATGATAATTCTAGTCATCTGTCACCATACTAAGATACTACATAATTATTGACCATATTCCCCACACTGTACTTTTCATACCTGTGACTCATTTATTTTGTAACTGAAAGTTTGTACATTTTAATCTTTCTCACCTGTCACATCATTACATCCCTTTTTAATTTATCTTTGCTCTTCTCTTGGTGGAAGGATAAGATACTAGTTCCAAGAATGGATTTTTGTAACCAGACTGCCTAATTTTAAATCTGCCACTTAGTAGCTTTATGATATTATGTGTCCTGCTCTGTAAAGTAAGAACATAAAGTTTTGGTGAGGATCCAGTTAGTTAATATGTGTAAAATGATTAAACTGTGTCTGGGTTGTAGGAATCACTATATGAGTATCAGTTATCTTTCTCTTACAACCTTTTCATTTTGTTTGCCTGTTTTATTTTCCATATTTTCCCTCCACTGATTTGAAATTGATGTGCCTGATTTCCTTTTTTTAGTGACTACTATTGAAATTTTTCCATGAATATTTGACTTACAAAGGTAAAAACCAAAATAAAGCCTTTCTAGAAAACAAGATTTGTTTCTAGAAAACAAGTTCTAAGAAGACTTTAATCACCTTTCCCCTGATAAACATACTATTTTTGTCTCACATTTAAATTGTCACTTTTGATGAAAATCTCAGTAATTGGATGCTAAAAATATTTTATACAGGCATAATTTAAATTTACATATTTTTAGAATATTCTTTTCTTTCTGTGTTTTAAAGTTAATATTCTATTTTCGTCTGACTTACATTGTTGTATTTAAGCTATATGCAGTATATCAATTGCCCTTCTTTTGTAACAATTCTCTTTGGCTTTCCAACACTTTTATTATAAATAAAATTTACATACAAAACATACAATAATGTGCATAGATTTAATTAAGTTCAATGAATGTTGCCAAATACATATGTCCATGTAACAACCACCCCTAAAATTTTCTTCTCCCCGGAAAGTTTCCTTCATATCTGTGCATTCAGTCTTCACAGCCCCACCCCATATAACCACTGATCTGATTTCTATCAACATCAGTTAGTTTTGACTATTATAGAGCTTTTAACTCTTATAGAACTTTATATTTACAGAACTAAACTCTAGGTATTATTTTATATTTGACTTCTTTCACTGAATATAATACCTATATGAAGCATCTGTGCTCTTGAGTGTATCTTCAGTTTGCTTTTTTTTTTTTTTTTTTTTTACTGCTAAGTAGTATTCCATTCCAGGCATCACCAAAATTTGATTATCCATCATCTCTTAAACATGTTCCTATTTCTAGTGCCTGGCTATTGTGAATAAATCAGTTATTAACATCAGGTAAAATTCTTTTGAGGACATATGTTTTTACTTCTTTTAGTTAAATTCCTGGGAGTTCAACTACAGAGCATTGGGTAGGCACATCTTTAAGTCACAATAGTCTTTGGACTGTCCATTTCCTTCCCTGTAATGTTCATGTCAGGTTTTGTTATTACAGTTATGATAGCCTCATAAAACTAATTGAGGAAGTGTTCCATCTTCCTCCTTTTCAAGATACTTCTTGTAAAAATGGTCATTATTCATTTGACAGGATTCACTAGTGTATCTGGGTCTGGACTTTTCTTTGCAAGAAGATATAGTATTACAAATCTAATTATTTTAATAAATGGTTTTCACATGTTCTATTTCTTGTGGTGTCAGATAAATAGAATTTTTTGAGAAATGTGTAAATTTTTACCTGATTTGCCACTGACTTTGAGTCTTAGATAATATTCCTTTATTCTTGCAAGGTCTGGGGAGTGTATAGTGGTATCCCCTCTTTTGTTCCTGATATTCATCATTTTTTCCATTTTTTTCTCATCATCTTTTGAAATTTATTGACACTTGTTTTATGGCCCAACGTATGACATATCTGTGACTGCTTTGTGTGCACTTGAGAAAAACATCTGTTCAGTTACTGGGTGTACTGTTTGGGGAACAGAATTTCTATAGCCTTTTTAACTTCTTGTCTGCTTATTTAACTCATTTCTGTACAAAGAGTCAAAATCTCACAACTTTAACTTTAAATTTGGTCTACTTCTCCCTTTAGTTTTGTCAGTTTTGCTTCATTTTTTGGAAGTTCTGCTATTAGACACATACACATTTAAGATTTTATGTTTTCCTGTTGAGATTACCCCTTTATCAATATAATATTTCCCTTCTAGCTCTGCTAGTACTTCTTATCTGAAAATCTACTTAGTTTGATACACATTTAGCCTTTTATATGCTTTCACATGTTTGATGGTTTACTTTTTTATATAGCCTGATAATCTCTGCTTTTTAGTTAAAATGTTTGATTCATTTACATTTAAAGTAGTTATTGATATATTTGGGGTTAATTCTACCATCTTTCTACTTGTTTTCTGTCTCATTTACTGTTGTCCTATTGTTTTCTCTTTTCATGCCTTCTTTTGAGATATATATACTCCTATATATTTATATATATATATATACATATATGGATACATATTGCCTATTCTGTGTATATATATGTGTATGTATATGTATGTGTATGTATGTGTGTGTGTATATATATGTATATATATTGCCTATTCTAATATCTCGGGAATATGTAAGAATGTTGGTTAGTATGCATGATCAATTATAATAAGTCTGGATTAATATCTTTTTTAAAAGAGTGTTACTTTTTGTTACAACAGGAAGTTAATTCACTGGTATCTACTTGATTTTCTTGAAACTCTGTTTGAGTTTTTGTCAAGGAACATTACAGTAACTTCTGGACACAGTGTTACCTCTAAGGTAAAATTGCGCTGGTGCATCAGCTGAATGTCCAGGGTGTTAACAAGTTCCTTCCAGTATGATTGAGTCAGAACACCAGCATTTCCTGGAACTGTGCAGTCTCTTAGTTCCACTCTCAGTATTGCAGCAGCCACTCTCTGCTAGGCAATGTGGAATTTCTCCCTCACCTTAAACAAGGGACACGAACTCAAGGGTCTCTCTCTTCATTGCCTCCTCCTTTCTGGCCACATGTCCTGCAAAGTTCAGCTTCTTCCGTAGCCTTGAACTCTGTTTTCAGCCTCCTCGTGTCAGTGAGATCAAGATGCTCTGCTTTAGCTCGGCTTTGCTCTGCTGCATGTGAGAGTCTCTCCCTAGGTGGAGTGCTGGGGTGAAGGTGGTGCTCACCTCATGTGTTTCCCTTCTCTCCAGGATGACAGTCCTGAGCTACCTATAGTTTAAGATCTGTACACAGTTGTTTCATATATTTTACCCCATTGTGAAATTATTCATGGCAGGAAGTTAAGTCCAACATTCAGTTCTTGCATTGTGGCTGGAAATTGAAGCTTTTTTTAAACAATGTTTTCTCTTTTTGTTTCCTTGTGTTTCATTGTAGATTTCTTATTATTCATTTTCTTTGGGTACTTCCTGAAGCTGTGGTTTCATATTTTTCATCATGAATTAGTGGGAAAATTTTATTTATTTAAATATTGCCCCCCCAAACCTTGGCTCTCATTGATCCTTATTCTTATCTTATGGAACTCTCCTGATACATTTGTTAAGACTCCCTACCGTCATCCAGTATTTCAGCTGATCCAGGTTGCTTGCTAGGTGAGGGATAAAGATCCTCTGATTTCTGGGGGATCTGTGGCTTTTGTTGCCTTGCCCTTGTCTTGCTGTGGTTGCTGCAATTGTCTGTTTATTCTAGTGTAGGCATGGAAGTACATACTCATGAGCCTTGTATCCAACAAATGCACAATATAACCCTTCGTATATAATGTTCAAAAGCTAAAAGAAATATTTAACAGAGCCTGTACTTTTCCTAACAGCAAAATAACCAGAAATGTGCAACAGATGATTATATGATATATGTACTTTTTGTAGAAACCAAAACCAAAACAAACAAAAATCTAGAAACAGCTCAAATACCTATCAACAGAAGACTAGGAAAGTGAATTACATTGTATTAACAATGGAATATTCCACATGAGTGACTCTTCATTATCCACGGCTACAACATCTGCAGGCTGATTAGAAATATAATACTAAGTGAAACAACAAATTTCAGAAGACCAAGTACAGCATGATATCAAAAATACATAGAAATTACATTATATTTTGGAAAGGACAGAATGGAAGTGTTCCTAGAATGCCAACCCTCCCATTGAGAAAAATGTGAAAAGCCAGATACATTATAAAAATAAAGCAATCTTATGGTTACTGGGGAAAGGGGGTGGGAAGGGATAAATTTGGGAGTTTGAGATTTACAAATGTTAGCCACTATATATAAAAATAGATTTTGTTAAACTTTCTGCTGTATAGCACAGGGAACTACGTTCAATATCTTGTAATAACCTTTAATGAAAAAGAATATGAAAGCGAATATACGGCTGTATGTGCATGACTGGGATATTGTGCGGTGCACCAGAAATTGACACATTATAACTGACTGTATTTCAGTAAGAAATTAATAAAAAGTTTTAAAAAATATTTAAACACACCATAGAGCTGCAGAAGCAATACAGGCTAAAGACAGTCAAATTCTAAAGAGCAGACAAGCTTTCAGATGTCAAATGAGAACCTGAGCTTTCCGTAGAGGTCGTTTTCAATCCTGAACATGTCAGTACTAAGAATCTGATCTTGGACCAGACAGAGTACTCCTCCTAGGAAGGGGGGATATGCAGATTTTGGTTATTTGAAGGTTTTCCTCGTACTTTCTTAACACTGCTCTAAAGTTTTGAATATATTTGTTTCAATGTTTACTATGTTTATTATAATACTCTATTTTTAAACAAATTTTGACAGTTTTTAAAATGTCAGTTGATAATTTTACTTCATCTGTTAACACATTTATTTTGTTTTCCCCCTTAATTCATTTAAATGTGATAAAATTATTTAAAGAGTCTGAATTTGAAATCTCCATTTTATATAGAGGATTTGGTGTAGGTTCAAGCAGTGAGTTTGGGATCTTCCCTGGGTTCTAATCTATCACATATTGATCAAAATTGCTTTGCATTTATAGATTAATTGAGGAAAATTGACTTCCTATAACAGTTGTCACTCACCTATTCATGTCCTATGTTATATATTTCAATAATATTTTGTAATTTTGTGCAAGAAGATCTGGTATATCTTTTGTTAAATCTTTTCCTGAAGGCTTCGCAGTTTTGTTCCCAGTATATAGAGGGTTGTGTTTTCCACTAAATTTTATGTTTATTGCTTAAGTATATAGATATTCTTGATTTTTATGTATTTGTTTTGTGTCAGTAACCTTAATGATCTCCTATGAATTATAACCATTTATATAAATAATACCTTGAATTTTCTATACAGATAAGTATATCATCTGAAAAAAGAGGAGATAAATTATTGAGTTTGTCTCTTTCTTCCTAAAATATACATTGCTTATTTTTACCTCCTGTCTTCTTATATTGGCTAGAATCTCCAGGAAAATGTCAAATAACCAGGATGATAGGAGTCACTCTTTTCTTGTTCCTGATTCTAGTGGGAGTGTTTCTGAGTTTCTTGTGATACGTTTTAGGTAAATGACATTAACTGTATTAAGCAAGTGTTATTCTATCAACATTTGTGAAGAGACTATTTTTACTGAAGAGTTGGTTTAGAATGTGTTTAGGTTTCCCTGTTCTAAGCCCTGGGGATACAATTGTGAACTCGTCTGAAGAAAGTTATCCACTTCTTTGTTCCCTTTGAGTGTGGTAGCTTCATCTCTTCCTGTTTCCCTAGTTCCTTCTTAACTCAGTTCCTTCTTCCTCTTCAGGATGCTACATAGATGCCACTTCCCGTTGAAGGCCACATCTGATCCCTCAGGTCTCAGTCGGGGCTGTCCCCTTGGTCTTCTCACAGTGTGCTAGACTTTACCCATCCTTCCCCTCCTCACTTAGGACTGCGGTCATCTGCTGACTTGTCCTCCTCCCCAGAGGTCTGCAAGTAAACGCTGAGTCTGGCTCCCTGTTGTATCTGCAGTGACTGGGACAGTACCTGGCAGGAATTAGGTGCTTAATATTTGTTTAATTGATTCATTAATGGCTTACTCTATTTTCCTAGTATCTTTTGGGCTGAGGCACAGCATTAGATTATTTCTTTTTCTGCCTAAACTTATAATCACTTTGCACTTTGGTATAAGAAGTTTGGCTTATTTATGACCAAAATCAGGCCCAGCGTATCTAAAATAGAAATGTGTGTGTTGAGAAAGCTGTTTAATTCCCCACACTGGGACTTCTCTGTGAGGATATGAGAGAAACGCCTCTCTCATTTCTTACCTCAAAGATCTCTATTTCTCCTAAACGAATACTTTGTTTTTCTCCAATGGACAGGGTGACACATGAAGCTGACTATATTGTCTATTTCACATTGTTTGGGAAACTTAGAACCAAATTGCAACTTACTTCTACCCAGGATGTACAACATTATAGTATCTTTTTTTTCCACTTAATTTCTCTTTTTCTTTTGTATTTGTACCTTTGTTTTTTCCCTCTCCTCGATATCATTAAATTGTATTTTATATTGTTGAATGATGTGTTTCTCTGTAACCCACCTTAAATCTTTTTTCAGCCAAGCAAGGTAAAACATTATCAGTATAATATATTATTGAAAGCATTCTCACCATTTTAACCTACTTTAAATGCTGCTAGCAGATTTGTCTTTCATCAGGACATGTATAATTATGTCTTACTCTTGTATAAAATACCTCATTGACTTCCCATTGCTTTATTTATTTATTTATTTATTTGGGAGGTAATTAGATTTATTTATTTAACCTTTTTTTTTTTTTTTAATGTAGGTACTGGGGATTGAACCCAGGACCTCATGCATGCTAGGCACACACTCTACTACTGAGCTCTACCTTCCTCCACCCATTGCTTCTAAAATGAGATGCAAAATTCTTAGAAAGGTGCTCGTGGCTTTTCATGGCACCCTTTATCAGTGCTTTCTTGACCTATGATCATTTAAACGTCTGTATTTGATAAACCATTTGGAATATAAAATATACAAATAAATGTCTATGAAAATATACTGGTTTATCTTTCTATCAAAATTATAGAGTGAAACACTTTCTTTTTACAGTAGTGAGCTTGGGGATAGTTTTATTCTTGTTTGTTTTGATTTGTTTTTTCTCCAGTGATATGTAGTTGACTGTATTTGGCAAGAAATGGAAATTCTAGAAAGTGTATTGTTATTGCAGAAAAAATGGAGAAGAAGCAAGACAGAGTATACCCATCAGTTGTTCATCTCTTGTTTAAATAAATAATAAAACCTTAATGTGCTGTGTCCTATGGAACAAACTACTGTATATATAAATTAACTCAGAGTCCAGAAGAACATGTACCTACAGTCACCAAGTTTGAAATGACTTTAAATTAAATGAAAGTGGTAAATTTTTCAGAAAAAAATTTAAGAATATTTTCAGGATTCAAACTGAATCTTCCCCACTATATCAACCCCTTTATTTTTCTTCCTACATCTCAAGCAGAAATATTATGTCAATTCTGATAAATACAGAAAATCATAATTTGGGAAAAATAACTTGACTTGTTCACCAGTGCTGGAGAGGAAATGATAAGTTTTGTAATAAAAGGCTATATTCCTTTGATAAAATGCCAAAAAAAAAAGTTATTTAATTCCACCTTTATAACAGGATCTGAAAAGAGAAGTATGTTGAAGAAGAATTTGCAGAGCATCTGTGGGTCGGGAGGGTTAAACTTTCTTATACTTAATTGACAAATATTCTAATTTGAGAAAAGTCATAAGCAACAACAAAAATTAACAGCTTGAAACAGGAGAGAGTAATCCCAGCTCAAACTGGTTTGTGCATTGTTTGAAGCAATGTTATACATTTACACTTGTGTGAATTCAGGTATGTTTGTTTAAATATAAGGTGCATTATAGGACACTTTATGTACTTAGTTATCCAACAAATATTTCCTCGGACTGTTAGGTATGCCGTAAAATTATCTCACTTGAAATTATATACATACATAGTCTCTGCCAAGTTGAATACCATACATTGATAACATAGTTATATATTATATGCCCTTCCATTTGATGTCTTTTCATACCATTTTCTCCACATGAGACAAAAAGATTTCTAGTAAAGGTTAAAATGCAGTGGTATATATTCCAAATACATCACCATGTGTTACAAATAGATTGTGAATAGGAACCTTGGAGTCTAGTCACTTTGTATCCCTTACTACCTATATGAAACCTAGACTAAGCTGAGCTACATTGCCAGATAGGACCACAGTAAGATGGCTAGTACATTCTAATTAAATCAAGCTGTGTTGTGCAAACTCCATGAATTTTTATCTTTGACAATGCCCTTTTATCAGCATTGCTATCTGGCAGCTGACCCCACCACTACAATGAAATCGCTTTGCCAATAGCCTTCAACTTGGTATTTTGAAATAGTATCTTCTAGTCTCTTCCAATCCAGATTATACACATTTGGAATCTTTGCCAAGTTGGGCACCCTAGAGTAGTCCAAGTCATCTGCCTGGATTCTTTCATCCCCTCTATTTTTTTTTTTAATGTTATTTTTGTTTAATATTGTGGTTAAATTCATTTCTCGTTCCCTATGAAGTTATTTTTGTGGGTTTTTTTAATTGAAGCGCAGTCAGTTACAGTGTGTTAATTTCTGGGAGACAGCACAGTGCCCCCCTCTTGTTCTACATTCCTTCTCACCTCTCAGGCCACTTCCAAGTCCGTCCCTTGAGCTCCTCCTCCTTTGGCATCCCTGGAATTCTTGTCGCTTGGCTTCCTCTTGAAGAGCTCATCATTATGTTTCCGTAACCTGCTCCCAACTCCCATCATTGTGGTCTCTCCACTGATCACTTTTCCTGAGAGCTAGACCAGATCCTGGCCTCTCCTCTGCTTTGTCCAACTGAGTTCTTGGATGAACGTGTCCCAAACCAACCACACCATCACTCACCATGCAAAACTTGCACCTCCCTGTAGCCCCCACAGAGATGAGTTGGGCAACTATCCACCTCAGAACCCCAGTGAGAAGTCCCCTCTCCTTTTGAGCACTGAATGTGTTCTATTCATCCCATCTGATAAGACTTAGGTCACTCTTCTCACCTTGGTCAGTATAGGGGTTGGAATTTCCTTAGGCTTGTGTCTTCACTTAAACTTTCTTAAAATACAGTCTCTTATCAACTGATTTGTAAGGAAGCTTTGCTCCCTCCCCATACACTCTGCAAAACCTGGCTGCCAGTTTAACCAGAGAAGATGCAGTTCTGTAAAACACCTCAGCTCTTCATGTGTCTCTGTCATTTGGGTGTTCTCTGTATTTTCCGTGGCTGACAGTGTTCTCGGCTTACATCTTGTATGTTTATTGTGCCTATCAGAGGAGCCATGTATACTTTCAGTTTAGAAGTAGAAACCAATATTGTCTCCCATTGCAAAGTGCCATGATCCTTGGTCTATCACATTTGCGGCACCACTGGTTAAGGGATGTTCTATTTCATCACATTTGAACCCGCTCTCATCCAGGCTACCATATACTTCAGAACTGAATTTAGTCTAAAAGCCTAGTTCAATTTTGGCATGTTTGCACATCTGTGTAAGAATATGGCAGCAAGATAGAAATGACCTATGGAGGTTTAAGGCATCCTTGTGGTCCTTGTTCTATGCTAAGCCAAACATCAGTTTTTGAGTTGATCTGTTTATAATCTAAATGCTCAGACTAACCTGTCCACAACACTCTATGTACCTGGCCCCAAAGAAAGGATTAAGATCTTCTTAGAATAAGGAATTCTATGTCTCTGTGTATGTTTACATTTAGAAACTCAAGTTAAAATTTCCATGAATTTAATAAAATTGATTTAACAATGGGAACCTTGTTCAAAAGACCGCCCAAGGGCTGTAGACCATTTTTATGACAGTGGAGAGACATTTTTCTCATTCATGTTTAAAGGGGTTAATTATGATAGCTAAGTGTTACAATAAGTGTGAGCAATTTCTCAATATTCCACTGAATTTTTTTTAAAAAGTATTCATTGGCCATTGTAGTCTTTAAGACATCAGGGTCACAAAATATCATTCATTAGGGAGTGTTTTGCTGCCCCCAAAGACAAAACAGTAAAATCACCCTGAAGACAGCTGATTCCAAATGAAGGAGGTGTTTACCAGAAAGTACTAATTTTAAAACATGCCATAACTTTGAAAAATTTCATTGTTGTTTTTAACTAAGAAGATAAAAATATATATGTTAGAAGCCCATGAAAAAACTGAACTTGCATTTCCCACCCTGATGTCAAGTTTCCATAGGTATGAACATTTAGATAGTATATGACATTAAACCTATTGAAAGAATTTCTTTAAAACACATTTCCAATACACCTGTTCAATGTATTTCTTTAAGACACATCTCCTTGATTTGAAAGCCAAATAAATATATATCCCTACGCAGAATTCCCTAACAAGTCAGTAGGATATTTATGAAGTTTTTTTTTCCCCCAGGATAGCTATAAGATTCTCAGTAAGATACTACTTGCTCCCCCAATACCAAGTAGAAACTTCTGAATTAACAGGCTAAATGTCTAGTGGAATCGTGGGGCTCATACATTTCCTGAAGCCTCTTTAAAGTTCAATGTCAGGATTTTGTATTTGATTAAGACAAACAATATTCTAATTGTACTCAGGCAGCACTGGCAACCATAAAAATATTCTTTCTTCTTCATTTAAAACAGAACAGAAACAAGCACATGCTATCCTGTGCAAATTTGTATTTTACCTCACCTGTGTTCTCAGTGCATTCTAGTATCCACAATGAGACCAGAGTATTTCATACTGTTCCAGCATATTTGTCATAAAAATGTGTAACTATAAAGTAAGGTAATGAATTTTTTTAAAAAAGCATTATCATTGGTTTTTTCAGGCAGCTCTACATGTTTTTCCCTTCTGCATGTATTTTCAGCTCTACATAGCTTTCTAGAACTCTTCTTTAAAAGGAAAGAATGACGAAAAAGCCCCATGAAATTACAGAATGCTTCAGGAAAATAAAATCTCTCTTCAATTAAATCTTTTGAAAAATCTGTGCATGACGCTTTCCAAGCCAAAGCATGGGTTGGTTTTATTGCATTTGATGCTGTGACAAAGTAGCCTAATTAGCACATTGGTGTAATTTACCACTGTTTCATTAAAGTTGATTGCCTAACTACCTGGGAAGTTAACATGGCTTCTTGAGTACTTGACCAGCCGTATTTTTCCTCCACTACAGCTGTTTGTGGGAATGGAGAATTCATTACCAACAGAAAAATAATTCTGATAAAGGTGATAATACAAGAAAAATATGTAGTTTTGTTCTGTGCCTCTTTTCCATTTTTAATTGGTTTGCATTTAGGATGAAACCTCAAATGACAGCATGGTTACCTGGCATTCAGCGAAAGGTTTGCCAATTTAGAAAGCTAAATTATGGTCATTTAATTTATACTAAATCATTTTGGTTTGAAAATCTGACCTTAAAGAATGAAATACATTAAAGTCCATGACATTACATCTACTGTTGGCTTTCAGGGATCCGACAAGTTGTGCAGAAATAGTGAAATCCATTTAAATGGCTTGAGGTAGGGATGGGGGAAATGCTTTTAAATATATAGAAACTTACAAGCAAAGATAAGTTAAACACTGTCCCATTGGTAAGAGTGACTTTCTTTCATGTTTTTCGCCACTGGCAAAAATCCATGTACATTTTATTTTTCACTCCTTAGTCACCCCACCCCCCACTATGTGGCACGACACGTCAGCACAGTACTCATGTTAGAGCAGTAGGATGAACTAAAGACACCCAGTCCTTTAATAGGAGAACCAGTGCTACCTACCACTGTGGAAGCGATGCTTCTGCTTCGGATGGAGAAGCAAACCTGTAGATAATCCGTACTCCATACAGCTTTGTGATAGCTGCATATCAAAGTAGCCCATAACTGCTTCATCTGAAAAGATGATTTACAAAACAACAACAAAAAAGCTTGTTGTAAATTCTGGGTAGGCCATCCACATCCCGACAGAAGAACGATGGGCTTAATTATCTTTCCTAATTCCTCTGCTGCAGAATGACAATCTGCTGCACGTTAAGTAACCATTTTACTCCTGTTGCTAAAATTAAAGCGGTTTTCTATAGGAGACGCCTTACATGAATTTTGCCATGGAGACCAAATTTATCTCTACAATTTTTAGCTCCTTGCCCAGTTCATAAATCTGAAAATTACTGGATTTGGTTGCAGACTTTTTATATTAATCTTTCATCCTTCTCAGATCTTTCTGGTGCTTATGGAAACTTCTTCCTGGGCCCTCTGCCTCTCGAGTTATTCTCAATACTACATGCTCAATAAATAAATAAATAAGTAAATAAGGTATCAGAGGAAAAGTGGAGGCCCTGGCAATCTTGGTATTTCCATCATTCCTAGAATTTTTAACGTTGATGAGTTAAAGGAAAAGACAGGAGAGAGTGTGTCTTGGTGAAGAGGACGAGACATTAAGGAGTGTACAAGATGGCACAAAACAGATAACAGAAGTAAAAATATTGATAATAACTATCATTATTGTTCAGATTTAGAAAAAGAAAAAAGGGGGAAAAAACCCAAACAGTAATCAAACCCCATCAGCCTGAGCTATGGTGTATCAATTAAAGTGGAAAGGAATTACATGCAAATGCTTTAAATAGGAAATATAGAATACCTTTCCACTGATGATTTTTAGTTGTCAGGACAAGGGAGACCCAAACAGCAGACAGAATGGTCCCAGCATGCTTGTTGCCTTTTTTTGTTTGCACAGTAGCTGTCAATTCCAGCCTTGCAGGTAGTGGAACCCAGCGGGAGGCAGGGGCGGGACCCAACCACGCAGCCTGAACTGAGAGCAAATTTAAATTACTGAGCCTTTTTTTGCCTTTTTTATTTTTCTACTCTGCGACAAACTGAAAAGATTCCAGCACGCTAATTTAACCACCCTGCTTCTTCTTTGCCTTTTTTTTTTTTTTTTTTTTGTCTCCCCGCTTCCAGGATAATTAAAAGAGAAACCTGTAAAGGCAACATTCCTGTGACTGAGTTGGTGCTGCAACGTGCTGGTAAGAAAATAAATTTAATTTTTTTAATCTTTTTTTTTTTTTTTTTGCTTTTCCTTTTTTTTTTTTTTAAAGAGCTTGAAGGCTTTGTCTGTCTAATGCAGTCATAAGCGTGGCTTCCCTGCCGTGAGGGGTTAGCATGTAATGAAAAGGTGTAATTGCTTGATATGTGACCTTCGCGTCATACTTATAATGGGTAATAACAGCATTCCTGGATACCCTGATGATGCTTCTCTCTGCGAATTGAGGAGTCACCAGCTGCAACAGGGCTAAGACTGTCGCACTATGGCAATGAGTTGTTGATCGTTTAGGGTTGGCGTTTCAGTGTCCTGTCAGGGAGAATTCCTGAGTTCTCCAGGTTACTCTCTGGCAGGGGTATTACGGATTTTAATAGGTCCCTTACAGACCACAACTGTTTTGTTATTTACTAGCCAAATAGGAAGTACAATGAGGAAACTTTTTTTTAAAGTAACACTGAAATTATCCTCGACTTCCGTAATCCAGATAATGAAACAGACTAAAGTGAGTTCTGAGCAGCGTTATTTTAATCCCTTTTCTCTACAACTCATGGGGAGTTCATTAGACAGTTAACTCTGGACAGCCCCCATCATTGGGGGAACTTGAACTTGAGATGCCAACTTTATTCTTTAAAAGGGCAAATTTTCATGCATCCCAATTAAGTTCAACAAGTATTTGAATCTGTTTCTCTGGAACTGGGAATGAGAATGGTCTTGCCTGTTTAATCTGTTATGGGGAGAAACTGAAGCTAAGTGGTGTGAATTTTCAGCAACTGGCTCTTCTTACTCCTGTTAGAACTGATCAGATCATTTAAGACACATTTCAAAATGCATGGCTGTTGACAATGAGATAAAGTTTTCAAGGTTAAGTGTCCTATGATCAATGTATTTCTCTTCCTTCCATGCATGTAGGTTTTGTTTATGTCAATTTGTACCTGTGGTCAGTACGTTTTAGACTGCATTTGAATATTATAAAGAAAGAAGAAAACAGAAATCTTACCTTTCTTGCAAACCAAGTATGTCATTTGAGAATATATTCATTTGGCAAACTTAATTTGAGCTTACCCAGATTCCAGCCTCAGAAGCTGGAAGACACAAGGAAAGGTTTAGGTTGGTCAGTGAGTGTGCTTGAATTTGGGGCAAGAAACTTATGGACCAATTTTCTCTTTTATCACCTTTAAAAACATCTATGAAATATCAAGGTTGTTTTTTTTTTTCTGTCCTCTGTTGTTGTTTGTAAACTGTGGAGGTTTTGGTTTTGTACTTTTGGTTTTGGTTTTTAAAACATAAGTAAAAAACAAATGGGGAGATTGTGAAAATAGAATGTAGTTACCAAATGCCCATTAAGACCTTTCTAAAGAAAAATTTTGGAAGTTGAAATATTGTATGCTATTTGCACCTGGTAGACAATGTGGCATTCCATACACTGGTAACATTCGGTCCCTAGTCTCTGGAGCTGTTCTGTGTAATTGCGTCATTCCCACAGTTAATAGCTCTGAACCGTCCTGCCCCGTAGGTCCTCACCGATGCCCCAGATCACTTGAAATGTCTAAAAAGACCTTGGAACATTAGAAAATGTCAATTGTTAGAATAATTTCTGCCTCTTTACAACAAGAGAAAATACTATGGATTTAATAGTTCATTTTTAAAATCTGTTTTTATCTACCAGTAACTGTCTATTAGGGACATTTCAGTTATAATTGGAATAAATTGCTGCCCAGTAACAAGCAACTAACTCTGAAGCTACTTTGCAGAGGAATCAGTGACTAGAAATAGCTACAAAGAGGTAAAGGCAAGTCAGACCATAGGCCTTGCATTTCTTAATTTTAGAATAAAAATATTCATTTTTTTAATAGTTTCATTATTCTACTTTAATTTCTTGACTTTTCAACTCACGGTGCCTCTTCTATAAAAATTTCTAATTGACTAAAAGCCCTTATGTGAAAAATCAAGGCCAGGAGATCTTTGAAAACATTTTCTTTTCTGATTCAAAATAAGAATGAGGAAGAATGAGCACAACCGCTCAGACTAGGAATGCTAACAAGATTCTGGGCAAGAAATACCATTACATGTGAAGAACTGCTTTCATCTCTTGCAGAACGTAATGTAAAATTATGGGTTTCACTGTCCAACTCTGTCATTTGAACTAGTAATCAGTCCATAATTCTATAGATTGCTGCCGTTAAAATGCTGCTTTCCCCCATTAGTAAAATATTGAATAACCCTGAAATGACTTTAGTTAGATTTTTACTGTCTCCAATTTTTTTTTCAAGAGAAAAAGAACCAGGAATATCCCCAAATCCTGGTACCTAAGCAGATCTAACATAAGAAAGTCTTTGCTTCTGCCCTGGTTGAGGTGCTCTGACATTACAAGTTCAAAAGCAAGATTCTTCAACATCGGTTCTGCATTTATGGCTTAGCTCTTATGGTGATCGGAAGTAGTTCTCACCTTATAATTGCACAGGTGTTGAAACAGAAAATACCCTATGCAGAGAGTAAACACTGTTATTTTACACACAGATATACAAACAGACAAAATTATCTAGGATGCCAGGGTGAAAATATCAATTTGGTAATAAAAGTATAAGTGATGCTTTCTGAAAATATGACATTGGACATTTGCTCAATTCATTATAAATGTTTAGTAGGTGTCAGCTGTGTTAGGATCTATGGGAAATTGAACAATGAAAAAGCCAAATCTTGGTGATCCAGGGAATTGCAATGTGGCAAAAGTTTAACTGGTAGACTGGAAAGTGTAATTTGATTAATTAGCCTGTGACGAACTTAACATTGTGTTAGCCTCTCGGGATCAAGAAAAATGATAACTTTCTGTTTCTGACCTCTGGGAACTGGCATGTTTTTCACTCTTGCTTCAGTTCATCCATGTGTGTTTTCTATTTCTGGTGTTTTTAAAAGATGATGATTATACAGATAGCCAATATCCATACTGTTTAATATTATAAAAGACAAGCAAGAAGTACTGAACTGGATATCAGGAGATATCCACCTGAATCCCTAAATACCCACTGACTTTGTTACTTAATCTTCTTGGGGCTCTGTCTCCTCATCTTTACATAGAGGAAGTGGCCTCATCCAACAGTAAAAATTTTCAATTCCACCGACATAAAGATGGGTAACTTCCAAGGAAGGCAAAGGGGAATGTCAGTAATGGAAGGGGTTGTGATCCAGTGGTTTGAACAAAATACAAGAGAATTATCAATGAATAAATTGCAAGCCGTAGCCTCTGCATTTGGGCTAAGTTGATGGGTGGTCATGCCAATCCTTGGTTTCATACCTTTTGACCTACTGACACGGTAAAGCTGGCAGGACTAGAGAGAAACATTGCAGTAGAATAGCACATGTATTAAAAAAAAAAAAAAGAGCTTTTCTACCATCTATTGAAATGCTTCCTACATGGGACCATGAAAATAAAGAGACTATCTCTTTCCTTAAAATTGAAATATATAGCAATGTTTTTCTAACACACAGAAAAATATTATTATGGGTATAACAGTACCATCTTTGCCAACAGTTGGCATTACTGGTCTTTTCAATTTTAGTCTTCCTCATGGGATGTGGTGGTATCTCACTGTGGTTTTAATCAGCTTTCCCCAGAGAAGCAATGGCCTTAGACATCTTGCCATGTGCTCATTGGCTTATTGTGAAGTGTCTGTCCAACCCCTGTCCAACCCATTTTTTATTGTGCTGTGTGCTCTCTTGATACTGAGTTGTAAGAGTTCTTTTCATATTTTGATTTGAAGTCTTTAAAATATGAATATGAAAAATATTTTCTCCCAATATTTTTTAATGGTGTCTTTCAGGAAGCCAATATTTTAGTATTTGGATTAAACCAAATTAAACATACCGTACAATCAATGTACCCATTATTTTCTTCTTTTATGGCTCATGCTTTTTGTGTGTTCTCAGAAATATTTGCCTATTGAAAGATGACAAAGATTTTTCTTCTATTCATTCCTCTACATATTTTAGAATTTTAGTTTTTACATATAAATCTATGATCCATCTTAATGTTTACGTTTGATGTGACGTAAAAATCTAGGTTCAGTTTTTATATAGATATCCAATTGCTCCAGCACCATTACTGAAAACCTTTCTCTTTTCACCGTTTAATTACTTTTGACCAAATTTGCCAAAATTCATTTGACCATGTGTGTGTTGAAAACAGGCAATATAACTTCTCTAACTTTGTTTTTCTTTTTCAAAATTGTTCTGGTTTTTCTGAGTTGTTCTCATTTTCTTATAAATTTTATTAGTAACTTCTAAAATGTTTCCCCAAATGAAAAGCCTGCTGAAATTTTTATTGGAATTGCATTGAATATATAGTTCCATTTGTAGAACTGACGTTTCAACTGCATTGAATCTTCCATCCATAAACATTTATTTAGTTGTTTCCCATGTATTTAGTTAGTCTTTAGTTTCAGCAATGGCTTATAGTTTTGAGTATACAAGGATTTCACCAGCTTGTTAAGTTGATCCCTAAGTCTATAATATTTTGGGATATTATTAAAGTGGAATGGTATTTCATTTTTCAGCTTTTGTTGTTCTTGTATATAAATACCATTGGTGTTTGTATATTGCCTCCTATACTGCTGTCTTGACAAATTCATTTACTAGTGTAGTGGATATTTTTTACACACGTATCTTAGGACTTTCTAAACACACTATCTACTCTTTGATCAAAACACTTCATCCTTTCCAAACTATCTTATTATCCCTTTTCTTAACTGAAATAGCTGGGATTTCCAGTAAAATGTTGACTAGAAATAGAGTGAGCATCCTTTACTTGTTCCCAACCATAGGGGGAAAAACATTTAATTTTCCACCACAAAGTATATTTTTAATTGAGGTTTTTTCAAGCATAACTTTTAGCATATAAGGAAGTCACCTTCTACTCCTAGTTTGCTGAGAGCGCACACAAGAAAAGTGTGTTGTCCTTTTATATGCTGAGGATTTGGTTTGCTAATATGTTAGTAAGGATTTTTTTATCTGTTCATGAGAAATACTGCCTGGCATCTTTCTTTTCTTGTAACGTCTTTGTCTAGTGTGCTTTTAGAGGGACACTGATCTCATAAAATAGGTTGGGAAGTATTCCTGCCTCCTTTATTTTCTGAAAGATTTTGTGTAGGATTTTTTTTTCCTTAAATGTTTGGTAAAACCGTAGCAGTAAGCTATCCAGGCCTGGAGTTTTCTTTGTGAGAAGACTTTCGGTTACAAATTCAATTTAGTTCATACATAACAGAGTTATTTAAATTTTCTATTTCCTCTTACCTTAACTTTGGTCATTTGTGTTATTCAAGGAATTTATAGGCTCCCGCCCCTCCCCCGTGCTCGCGGGGAGAGGTAGACAAAACGCACGCGGCTGCCGGAGGGGCGGCGGGGGCGGCGGGGGCGGCGGGGAGCGCGCCGAGCAGCGACAGGGCTGGCCGGCCCACCCGCGCGCCCCGCACAGGTCTCCAGGCGGCGCTGGCCTGTAGCCGCCATGGGCGCCTCCTGTCGGCCGGGGACGGGAGTGCGGAGAGGCCCCGGTCGCCTCCCGCGGTGCCCATGGAGCGGGTGCGGATGATCATCGTGCAGCGCCTGCTGGGGACGGCCGAGTTTTTGGAGCTCCGGGACTGAGAGTGTGAACATGGCTACGCCTCAGCGTTCCCCTGCATGCCAAGCGCCCGGCTGCAGCATTCAAAGACCCCACGGATGTTAAGCCTGGCAGAGAAACATAGCAGCGGGAGCAGCAGCAGCAGCACTGCCAACAGGTCTACACGCAATGAGCTGGAAAAGAATCGACGAGCTCATCTTTGCCTGTGTTTAGGACGCTTAAAAGATCTGATTCCGCTAGGACCAGACTGCGCCAGGCACACAACGCTAGGTTTGCTCAACAAAGCCAAAGCACACATCAAGAAACTTGAAGAAGCTGAAAGGAAGAGCCAGCACCAGCAGCTAGAGAACTTGGAAGGAGAACAGAGACTTCTGAAGCCGTGACTGGAACAGCTGCAGGGTCCTCAGGAGATGGAACGAATACGAATGGACAGCATTGGATCGACTATTTCTTCAGATCATTCTGCTTCAGAGTGAGAGGAGATTGAAGTGGGTGTTGAAAGCACAGAGTTCTTCATGGAGAAGTGGACAGTATCAGTACCACCAGCATCAGTGACATCGATGACCACCGCAGCCTGCAGAGTACTGGGAGTGACGAGGGTTACTCCAGTTCCAGTGTCAAACTTTCATTCACTTCCTAGAACCCAGAATGACATAACAGTGCAGGGCAAAACATTGACTGGGCCAATTCAATCAGAACAAGCTCTTAAATTGGGTTCATGATGCAGTCTCCCCTTTAAAACTAAACAAAACTATAATTGGACAAAAAGTGTCAAAAGACCTCCATTTACGCAAATATTTAGCAAAAAGTGGGGCAGAGCCTCCCCAACAGAACAAATATTCGTAATATTCGTATTTGAAAATCACAGTTTCTAATGGCAGCAGAAAGCTTTTGTGAAATTATCTTGATTTGATTGAGTTGATTCAAAAGAGGACATTGGAAATTCCATCCCCTTTTTCTTTCCTAGTTTGCTCACACTACACAGAGCAGACACATTTAAGGATAGGATTATGAGCCCTTCCTGAGCTTTTTGGTCCTAAAACCAAACAAAAATCAAACCTGTAGTAATGACAAGACAAGATAATCAGGCTTTAACCTTGGATGGCTAAAGAGCTATTAGAACTCAGTCTGGGACAGCTTATCATGAAGCCTGTGGATACAATTCTTTAAAAATACAACAACAACAAAACTCATGTCATGCTCTGCAAAGGAGAGACTCCCACAAAGCCTTTTGAAAGGGGTCATCGTGCAGCTGAGCTTTCTGTTGGATTCCATGCTAAGCAAGCTAACCTCGCCCTGCATTGTTAGCAGTAGGGCACCCAACCGCCAGCTCAGCAGTCAGCTGCCCTAAGGCCCTTGGGCAGCATGGGGCAGTCCATGTGCATGACAGCCTCTACCACACAGGGCCTCAGTTCAGACTGAGAGGCCAGAAGGAAAAAGATCCACATGCTTCTGTGTCTGTGTGGGCCAGAAGAGTTGTGCACGCAGATTTGCAGGCCAAAGGTCTGAGCCAGGGCAGTATTTTTATTTCAGATTTTAATAAATGTTTGTACATGTTGAAATCCAAAATGACTTTTTTTTAAAGCTTGTCCATAAAAAACATAGATGTCTTTTATAGTAAAAAAACAACAACAACAACAACAACAAAAAAAACACATGGGAAAAAATCGTCTATTTTGATGCAGCATTTGGTAATGGTAAAACACCTCAGACCTCACTATAACGCACAAAGTGAATGAGGTCTGGGTGAAGTAGAAGAAAGGACAATGCTGTTTTTGTTTTCTTTTAGAATCATTACCTTTTTGCCATCTTTTAACCATCTGATAAATATAGTAGACACACTATCATAGTTAACATAGTTAAGTTTGGCACTTGTCTCATTTTAATGTTAAGATCTGCTTCCATTTTCCTACAGGCAGTCTCTCTCCTTCCTCCCAATCCCACTGTGCAGGTGCTATTGTTGCTCTTGTCAAGATTTTCAGAAATGTTATTTTCTTTTAAGTGAGATTTCTAGCCTGCACTTTCATGTCATGTGTTCCCTTTATCTTTCAAATGCCAAGGCCCTATCTCTTACCCCAGGAAGCCTTGGAAACCTTACCCTGGCTCTTTGAACTTTGTATACTTTAAATAATTTAACTACCCTTAATTACTTAAAAAAGAATTTAGAAAAAGCTTTATGATTTTCATAACTTATTGCTGATTTTAATGGGTTGTTAATTTCAGTCCTGCATTCTATTTTGTTTAGATAGGGCTGGGCAAGGAAAAAGAAAATACAGACAACCATGTTTAGCAAAAAAAAAAAAAAAAAAAAAAGAAGGAATTTATAATATAAATATAGATCTTTTTTTTAAAAAAAGAAGTAGAAAACACCAACTACTAATATTAAGAAAGAAAGAGAAGATACTACTACAGATCTTATAACATTCAGAGAATAAGGGAACATAATGAACATTTTATGGCAATAAGTATAATAACTCAGATGAACTATATAAATACAATATAATCATATAATAATATTCATTATTTATTCATTTTCTTTTTTTAACATTTTTTATTGAGTTATAGTCATTTTACAATGTTGTGTCAAATTCCAGTGTAGAGCACAATTTTTCAGTTATACATGAACATACATACATCCATTGTCACATTCTCTTTTGCTGTGAGCCACCACAAGATCCTGTATATATTTCCCTGTGCTACACAGTACAATCTTGTTTTTCTATTCTGTATTTTGAAAAGAATGATTTCAGTTTTTATTGTAATTGCTTCTTTTTCCCATGGTTTTTTAGAAGTGTGTTATTTAATTTCCAGATAACAAGGACTTTTCCTACATGTATGCTTGTTGCTGATTTCTAATTTAATTCCATTCTCATTAGGGAACTTAATAAAATTATAATTTTAAGTTTATGTCTCAACATCTAACTAACCTTGGTGAAAATTCCAAATGTTCTTAAAAAGCATGTATGTTATGTATATTACTGGGTGTAGTGTTCTGTAATGGCCATTTCTGTTCGTAGTGTCCATCTGGTCTTACAGTTTCTTAATGATTTTTTGTGTATTTGTTTTATCAGTTACTGCCAGTAGTGGAAAGTCTCCCTCCATAATTGTAGATTTGTCTACTTCTCCCCTTTAGTATGTCTTAGATTTTGTCCCATAATTTTGAAGCTTAATTATTAGGTGTATATAAATTTATATTTGTTATATACTACTGTTGAATTACCTTTTTTTCATTATGAAGTATCCCTCTTTTCTCTAGAAATACTCTATTTTGGTTAATTTTTTCTTTCTTTTCTTTTGTATTAATCAGATGTTTTTAAAATTTTTGAAAATTTTACCATTCTGTTTATTGGATTTCTAGTTATAGCTCTCTGAATTATTTTCCCTTGATTGCTTAGGAATTACAATATACATTTTAAAGTTAATATTGTTAATATCTCAACAATATATTTTTATTTACCTTCTTTCTTTTGAGATATTATTATCATATATATTATATTTATGTACATTGTAAACTCATCAATAATTTGTATTTTTGCTGTAAATGATCATTTCTCTTTTAAAGAAATTAAGAGAATGAGATATGTTTATATAATCTAAACACCTTCCTTTACATTATTTGTAAAGAAATGTTCCTGGTAACAAATCTTCTCTTTCTATTTATCTAAAACTGTTTTAATGTCATCTTTACTTTTTGGGATAACTGTACTAAATATACACTTTATTATTGGCAACTTTATTTTTCTTTCAGCATTTTTATGGTATCATTGCAATATTTTCTGGCCTCCTTAATTTTCTTAGGAGAAGGCAGTAAATCATAGCATTCTTCCCCTGTTATTAATGTGTGTGTTTTCTCTGGCTGACTTCAAGATTTTGTTTGCTATCTTTGGATTTTAGCTGTTTAACTATTATTTATTCAGAAATACTTTTCTTTGTTTTAGTCCTGTTTGAAACTTACTAGGTTTCTTATATCTGAATTTAATATTTTCTCCCCAAATTAAGAAAGATTTTGCCATTCTTTATTCAGATATTTTTCTCTACTCATGTCTCTCTCTCTTCTTTTTTGGGGACTCCAATTACATACATGATAATCTGACTGATATTCTCCAACAGCCCTCACAGGCTCTGTTGATTTTCCTTCAGTTGTTTTTTCTCTGATCTTCAATTTGGGTAATTTGTATTTATCAGTCTTTAAGTTTACTGATACTTTATTCTACCATCTCCAATCTGCTGTTGAGGCCACTTACTAAGCTTTTAAAATTCATCAAATTTCTCAGTGGCCAGATTTCTATTTTTACTATGGAACTATTTCTCTTTTGAGATTCTCTTATATTTTCAATCATTGATATTATACTTTCTTTAATTCTTTAAGCATATTTATAATCACTGCTTTAAAGTTTTCACCTGCTAATTCAACACCTGGGACCACTGAGAGTCAGTTTCTATTGACGCCTTTATTCCTGTTTATGAGTCGCATTTTCCTGTGTCATCTCCTATCTAGTAATTTTTGGTTGTAAACTGAACATTTAAGATAATACATTGTTCTGACTGTGGATTCTGTAGTGTTCTGAAAATGCTGCTTTTTTGTTCCAGGATTCAGTTAATCTGCCTGGATATGAAGTGCAGGTTATTTTCTCTGTGGAATATAGCTACTGTTACTTCTGGTCTTTTCTTACGGCTTCCAGATTCTACTTTTATTAGCATTTTATTGTTTGACTTCCTGGAAGTCTCCACTGTGCCCGTGCAATTTGGCAACTAGGGATTTCGGCAAAGATTTTACTCATATTTGGGGGCTCACCATTTCAATGGTTTCTTTGTTTCTAGGAATTTCCTTTAAATCTAATTTCTACGGCATATCCTTAGGGTCTCACTTCTGACACTTCAAATCCCCGAGGCTTCAGCTTTTTCCTGGTTATGTTTTATGTAACTGCAAGTTGTATTCAGCTTAAAAGAGCAGCAAAAATATATACCTTGCACACTGCATCTTTCATCTTTCAAGAGCATATTCCTTTCTGACTTCTTCCTGCTTCCTTGTCAAGCCCTATAGAATTTCTCCTCACCATGCATAGTTTATCTGTCAGCCAGACACTATGGGTTTGGGGTTTCATCTGTCTGCAATTATCTTGTTCTTGGGTGCTTTTTCAGTGCTGAACTCTGATTTCTGCAAACATTTGCTATGAACACACGTCAGGACTTCCCTCTGCATCTCTCTGATCTGGGGAGGGCAGTCATTGTTATATTCACTCTAAAAATGAAGCCAGTGGACAGAAAGGGAGGACAGAACTCACTCAGAAGCACAAGGTTGGTTCCTTCTCAATGGTCTCATCCTAAAGTTCCCCAGTCCCATGTTCTCTGACACCTTGACCATGACCCACACCAATGTGCCTCTGCTTCACGTATATGGATGTGGATGTATAAAAAAAGACAATGAATTGAATCACCAATGTCACAAGTCAATTATTGGCAGAATTATACAAGCTCTTGTGCTTGGCCACTGAGAGAAATAACAGTAGAAAAGTCATTTTCTCCTTCTGTTTCCATATCAACTTTTCAGGGTTGCATCATTATCTCAGAAGAAACAAAAATGCAGTTATGTAATTTGAGGGCCTCTTTCTGGGGAACAAGTGTCATTCAGTCCATAGGTAGAACAAGGCCAAAAAACCCATTGTAGCATAATTAAAACACTGTGCCCTGTAACTCATATACTGAATATATGCTGTGCTTATAAGTAATGTAATGCTAACAAAAAAATTCCTCCTGGTTACTGGATAACACTTTGTTCAGATCCTGTCTCTATTTTTAGGACATAAAAGTCTAAACTTCTAAATAATGAATCCTTAAATGCTCAATTTTAAGCAGTTAAGTTCAGGGAGTGCATTTTCCTTTGGACAGACATTTTCTTCCCCTTCTTTAGTATATTCCATTTTTAAACTGTTTAGCGCTAGGCTTTGTGGTGGTTGTTGAAAATTCCCTTTCACATTGTATACTATAGCTTCTGAGTCACTTTGGCACCTGGTCTACTGAAATTAACTATGGATCGCTGCTTTAGGTAGCTCACAGAATATTGTTTAGGGCAGTGAAATCACCCTGTATGGTGCTATGATGGTGGATACATGTCATTATGCATTTGACCCAAGTCTAAGAATGTGTAACACCAAGAGTGGACCTTGGGGGATGATGACGGGTCAATGTAGGTTCATTGATTGCAACAAATCTGCCACTCTGATGGGGAGTTGATAATTGGGGAGGCTCTGCATGCGTATGTGGAGGGCAGCGGGGGGTATACAGGAAATCATTGTTCCTTCCTCTCAATTTTGCTGCAAACCTAAAACTGCTCTACAAAACAAGTTAAGGCTTTAAAAAAATAAAATTGTTAGAGATAATAGACAATTAAAATTACAACTCTGTCCATCCTATGTTGGTGCCACTTGTGATTCAGAGGGTTTTTCCTTAACTGCTGAGATATAATGGGAGAATCCAGAGATGTTCCCTCTCTGGTTTGCCCAAGATATATTCATAGTGAAGTAGGCGAAGAAGTAGAACCACCTGGCGAGCATTCAGACATTCCAAGTTTTTTAGGTAATCCTTTCTTAATTAAAACCCTTATCAATTATATCTGCATCTTCACCATGCCCTATCTCTTGACTCGGCAATTTTCCAACAGAGAATTATCATTATGTAATCTCCCTAAAAAGTGAATATGATTAACAGACCCATAGCCTGTTTTTGTAATGGCCCTTGAGCTAAGAATGTTTTTACATTATTAAGAGTTGTAAAACAAAAGAAAGAGAAAAGGGAAGAAAGGAAAGAAGGAAGGAGGAAAGCAAGGAGAGAGGAAGGGAAGGGACTGGAGGAAGTATGAGACAGAAACTGTGTTTGACCCACAACACCTAAAATTTGCAGCTCTTGATAGAAATGTTTGCCCACCCTTGAGCAGTAGGATTTGTATTTTAAACTCTATAGGATAGCATCTTTACATTCCTCATATTATTTTAATAAGAATATCCATAACTGCTCCCCAAGGACAATAGATCGTGCATATAATGTGGCAGGATATTTATTCTTGCCCTGACAATATCTGTAATACAATTTAATGCTATAGACATGATTCTTTGGGAGGTTGTTTTGATTCTCTCTTCTTACTGTTGAGTCATTGCTGAACCCCAATTAAAAATATCCCTCAGTTCTTTCATTTTTCTGGTAGACAGTAATAGGTGCATGGAGGGGAATAGGTGTGTGGAGGAGGGCATTCTTTTAAAAAATTAAAATTCAAACAATAGTAATGCTTATTTTAAAAAATCAATCACACGTACACAGTGAAACTCCATTAAATATTTTGGATCTGAGTCTCAATGGGGCCTCCTGATTCATAATCACACATGTGCCAGGATGGTGATGCCCCAGATTCCATCCAGTGGAGGCATGGAAACTCTGTCCCCTCCTCCTCTCCCTGATCCCTGACCTTGCCCTGTGTGTCTGTTCCATTTAGCTATTGCTGAATTGTATTTTTATAATGAAATTTTAATTGTAACTATTTAAAAAAATCACTCAGATTCCAGTTTCCATATGAGTAGTTTTCTGACCTATCCTCCGAGAAAAACAGATAGCCATCAGCTTTTCTATCTTTTATCTGATAGAAGGTTATGTTTTGCAGCATATAAATTGTTATTGTCAGCAAGTAAGCCAAGGCTTGGATGGAAAAAAATCTATGGACCCCAATGCTGTTTAGTTTTCCATTACATTATGGGTTTCCACCCTGAACTCTGGCCGTGCTAAGGCTCTTTTAATTATTTAAGCTTATGTACAAAATGTGGAATATACTTTCTCATTGTAAAGTATATTCCACATTTTGTACACTTGATTTATGCTTACTGAGACTCAAACATTTACCAGAAAATTCTTAATTCAGATGGAAGGGCCTAATGTATGCATTTCTCTTTTATAGCATTCAGTGCAGTTGGGGTATTGTTACTACATCTAATTTTAGATTAGAAAAAAAAAAAAAAAAGAAAAACCAGTTATAGATGATAAAGCCTCTCTAAACTTGCCCAAATATAAAAATTGAGTTATAGTCATTAGAGGAAAATTTTTTTCAGTTTTATTAGGAGTCATCATGAATACAGTACATGAAGAGAATTCTAAATAAATGATTAAATCAGAATAACACAAGTGACCACCAGGGAGGGACCAAGGCCAAAAGAAGTCAGTAACTCATGAACATGCTTTTCTGTAGCTCCAGGCATTTCTCAAAACACCTCCATCAATCCTGCCTGGGACAATTTCAGCTTTCAAAGAATTCACAGTGAAGTATAAATTATTGACAGCAACTGAAGATTTTATGGTTTGGTTGGGGAGCAGTAGGAGGGTAAAAGCAGCAGGAATAGGTTAAAATGATTGGTTTTGTTTGGTATGGGTTGGTAAAACTGGAAGGATTTCTTAATCTTTCTTCTGCATCTGCACCCTGCCCCACGAGCCATGCCCCTCCACTCAGTCCAGTCACTTGTGCGGCTCTGACTTGTGGCCCTGCCTCCATTCCCCTGGAGCAAGGACTGCCTGTTGCATTCTGAAACAGATAGAGAAGTAAGGACCAGACCTCCTTCATTAGACAGAGTTCATCTAGGTTGATTTCCAAACTTCAGAAAACTTACAAGTCTAGCTCATAATAAAGGAATGAGCCAAGTATCACTACTATGCCATCAACTTTTCTAAATTGTCACCACTGAAAACAGGCAAAGCCCTGCTTAATCTGGTTAGAAGTTGTGATGAAGAACATGAGCTTTGGAACCAAACAGATCGAGGGTTAAATTCTAGACCTACCAAGAACCCTTGGGCAAGTCATTTAACATCTCTAAGCTTCAGCTTATCAACATAGAAAATGGGAATATTAACACCTTCCTCAAGGATTGGTTGTACCGAATTAATGGTCTAAAGTGGGCAGTTCTGTAACTGAATGATTCCTTAATGAGTGGGCATTATTATTCATAATTTAACCCTTTTCTGTGCAAAGAAAACATAACTGTGCACTAAAGATCTTAACCAAGCCTTAGCAAGGTTGACCTATAGATTTGGCCTGGTTCCCAGGATCACACCTATAATTTCTGTTGTCAAGAATCCTGTTCATAGACTCTGGACCTCGCTTGGTCTGTAGAAATGTAGTTCCCAACTCGTTCTCCACTATGTAGTTCAATGATGTGTAATCTGCTTAAAAGCAGGAACTTTTCCCAAGTGAAATCACGTGTGTAACACCAATACACAAATCAGGTGAAGGAAGTGTCACTAGTTCGTGTAGACATGCCAGCCCAAGCCTCACCCTACAGGCCTCTGAGTAGCATCTGAAGGGCCCCAGACTTCCATCAGTCCCCTTGGAAAACCACTGGTGAACTTAACTCAATGTCCAGACTCACCGGCGACTCAGCCCTCTCCTTGCTTAACTCAGCTACTTTCCCTGCATGAAGATTCCTCCACCCCAAACTCTGCTGGCCCAGCCTGGTGCTCCCTCAGTTTGAGGGTAAGTCAGAGCAATGCTGAGATGTAGCCCTTCTTAGAATCACTGGAGGAATGGATGAAGTGTTCAGATTTTAACATGTATCCCCCGTGAGTTGAGCTGCTCCCTTGCTTGAGAATCACAGGTATAAGGAATGAGACAATCACAGATTTCCTAACTCCCAAACTGAAGGGAACAAACTCATTCTGTATGGAACATAAAGATTGGAGGATGGCTGTTTCACAACTACCTTTAAAAGTGAAAGGGAGAAAGAATAACTAAAATCTATATGTTTTACGGAAAATGCAAAGTGGAAAAAGAGTCATCTACATTCCAATAAATTCATTTTTTGAGAACTGTTTTCTGAACATTCCGTTAGCTTACCTTCCATCTCCAAACACCACTAATCTTTTTTTTGTTTTTACACCTCAGTATTATTCAGATGATGAGGAATTTTGCCCAGTGTATTTTGGAAGGAGAAAGATTAGAATGGAAAGCTTTTCCCTGATCCTATCTTGTCATTCAGTTTAAATAATCATCTCCCTGGACCTCTGAATCCACAATCACCAAGTTATTCACCCTCATATCAAATGGATAATTTTCTGTATATCACTTATGTCTCTGTATTTTCATATTTATTTATTTATAAACTTAATTGTTTATTTTCTTATTGGTTGTTTCCACGTGCCTGGACATTTGGGCTCAGAATAAATATTTACTGAATACAGAATGAATAAATGAACCATATTTAGTGAGCCTTCCCTTTCAGGAACTGTACAGAGAATTATTGGAGGAAATAATTCAGCAACAATTTACTCCAAAGCTGAGGTTATCAACTTTTCTCATCTCCTTTTGATTTGGTTGTTTTAGACTTGACATTATCATCCCAGTCACAAGTATTCTGGCAAGACTAAAAGTTTGGGGCAGTACTTTTGCCATTTGGGTCAATATGTTATTACTGGAAATTTTATAATTAGGTCAGCAAGACTTGGGAAGATGAGGAGAAAGAGAAATAATATCGTTCCTTTGTTTTCAGAGCTCAAGGTTTTGTGTGATGATTTTTCCCCCTTTTAATTGTAAATTGTTGACTCAATTCTCTAGTACGGGGGAAATCATGCAAATGTTATGCTTCATTGTCCTCGTAATAACTCAAAATAATTATTCACTGGCAGAAACACAGGCTTAGCAGTACATGAAATAATACAGAATCAGGTCTCATTGCATATGTAGAAGGTCCAATTTAGGCAAAAGTTATTTCTAGCATTGGCATGATTCTGAATCCTCAATGTCCACATTTGGGGTTTTCTTAAACCTGCTAGTGTTAAGGATCATTTTGCTACATTTTTAAGCAGATATAGGAGTTAGAATTATAGGAACTGCTGTAAGTGGGTGAATGATATTGATTTGCACATATACTTCATGTCTGTGAAAAGAATTGCAAATGGTCCCATAGTAAATGTTTTTGAGGAGATGATTCCATTTTGGAAATTGTTGTTTATATTTCATTGAATGGGGAGGAGTTCTGTTTAGAAAGATAATTGTTCCTAAGTATCCTAATGCCTATGCTAATTTTTTGGAACATTATAAATCATTGCCAATACACAAAGTGTGTGGAATGTATGTAGTGATTAATGTTCAACAACACATTGGTACAATCACCCAATTTAAAATATGGGGAAAAGTTGGTTTAAAAAACTGTGGTTTTGTAACATTAACGTTCTGCTAAGTGTTAATAAGGGTTGGTTGCAAAGGGTCAAATCAATTTAAGAAACTCTGAGTTAAACAATATTAAAAAGGTTACTATAAGACTTCATGGAAACTTAAATATGCTAATAGACATTGTGAATATTCATATCAAGCATAGTTTGCATGTTTTACCAAATTTACACCAGAGACAATTTTCTTCTTCAAACAACAGTGTCTCTCTCTTTTCTTTCTTTCTTTTTTTTTTTTTTTTTTTTTCTGTATTTTATGATACTTGGACATCCTGGGGGCCTTGCTAATCCTTGACAGATTATCCTTCCCAGGGCCAGGTATTCTACAAGACGATAAATTTTTCACCTGTCTTAATCCATTCTGTGGCTATAACTAAATACCACAAACCAGGGGCTTATAAACAAGAGAAATTTATTTATCACAGTTCTGGAAAAATCAAGGTACCAGCATGATCGCATCCTGATGAGGGCCCTCTTCCTGGTTCATATCTAGCAATGTCTCCCTGTGTCCTCACCTGGAGGAAGGAGTGAGGGAGCTCTCCGAGGTCTCTTTTATGAGAGCACTAATTCCATGCATGAAGGCTCCACCCTCAAGGCCTTAGCATCTCCTAAAGGCCCTACCTCCTAATACCATCACACTGAGGGTTAGGGTATCAACATATAGTCATCCCTCAGTATTCATGGGTAGCTGGTTCCAGGACCCACCATGGGTACCAAAATCTTTGGATGCTCAAGTCCCATAGTGGGCCCTCTCACCTATGGACTTTGTATCCATGGATTCAGCCAATCTCGAATTGTAAACATACCACATGATCCGCGGTTGCATGAATTCATGGATTTGGAACCCGAGGACATGTAGGGCCAACTGTATTAATTTGAAGGGAACACAAACATTCAAACCACAACACCTGCAAACAAGCCTTTCATATCTGGAGTCCGCACCCCCAACCAGGACCTTCTTCTAACTCACACACCAGTTAGATATCTCTCCTGCCCTAGATCACCTCCAGGTTAGGTACAATAAAACTAGGAACTGCCCAATGCTGGAGCTCACTGAAATCAATCCAGGTATCCAGCTATGAAGCCCCTTAACCTCCTTCATGCCTTCCTTTCTGTGGAAGCCATAATAAAGGCTCAGGACCATGTTTCTCTCACTTCTCCTGCCTCCTGACCAAACCTGGTCCTTCCCTCGGTATCCCTGCCTGGCCTGGTATGCCCTCTTCTGTTGGAAAGTATAGATAATAAAGACTCCTTTCAGCGGCTTGGACCTCTCTATGTCATCACTCAGTCACTCAAGGAATTAAAATGACACTGATGCAATCAAGAGAGAACAGTTTCATAGTTTGGGCAACACTGGTAGAGCAGAAGGTGTTGCAGAAAAACGTGTTACAGCTCAGTGTTAAAGCCTGGTGTTACAGCTCAGTCGTGACAGCAACCTGGATCTGGGCGGGAGACCAAGCAGCACTTGGAGAGTTGGAGAACTCAGGTTTATTATGCCAGTGGGCCCAGAGGAGTTAACACTCCAAACTCTGGACCCTGTCTGCAGGTTTACGCAGGCCTTTATAGGCTGCCAGTTTATCCTTTGCAACATCGTATGCAAATAAAGTATAACAAAAGTTGACCAACTAGGAACAAGCTTTGTAGAAATAGCCCAATCAGAAGGGAGAGAAATAACCAATCAGGAGTGAGGGAAACGGGCCAATCTGGAGTGAGCTCAGGGAACCAATAGGATTTTAGGGGTAAGTAAGCTGTTTCAGACAAAAAGTGAGATACAGCCTTCCTGGCCAGGGAACCAGGTGGTGCTGGCAGGAGAGTAGTGGCCCTGCCAGTCTTTTTATGGAGCTTCCTGCATCAAAGGGAGAATAAACTCTGGAGTCAAACTGGGGATCAAAGCAAGCTCTGTTTCTTACTATCTGAAATAACATGGGATAACTTCTCCAAGCATCTATTTCCTCATGGAGACAATAGTCATAATCTCTCAGAAAGTGCTTGGAGTTGGGGGAGGGTATAGCTTAGCATGCAGGAGGTCCTGGGTTCATTCTTCAGTACCTCCTCTAAAAATAAATAAATAAACCTAATTACCACCCCCCCCAAAATAAATAAACAAATAAGTAAACCTAAAAAAAGAAGAAAGTGCTCTGAAGATTTCGTAAGACAGGATATCTAAAGCACAGGCAGATAGGACTTCCGTGTCTCTGTATGTGCTTACACTCAGTCTGTAAATAGGAGGGTGCACACACATAAGAGTGAGTGAAGTTTTGTATTGACCAGTTATTACCCTCAAGATAGAAAGAAGTCATGCTAACTTGCCTGTAAATAAAATCAACCAGTTAAGACCGTTCTAAGATTGCTCTCTGTGTCTTGGGTCTTGCTTCACCTTAGTTTGGTAGTGAAACAGAAAGAGAAAAGTCAAGTCTTCCTAAGGTGAATTTCACCTTTTATGTATTCCACCTACTAGGCTGGTCCCTAGACTTGTGTTTGTTCAACAAAAGAATGAAAGGAGGACTCCAAAAATGCAGGAAATTAAACAATTCTAAGTATTCCATTTCAAAAAGATGTTTCTCTTGATCTCTGTAAGATACACAATTTTATTTCTCTTAAGATAGCTTTCAACTGATGTACTTGGGACCTTTAGATGTGTTAGGAATACAAGCCATTCTTCTGTCTGTATGCAGCTAACCACATTGGTACATCTTAATGATCAAAAATTAACTCAAATTTCAACAGGTGAAGAGTCTAAAAATTAAACATACCAAACAAATTACTGTCGTAAATCGTAAAATGCCATCCTTAATTAGTATACCCAATAATTAGGGAGGCAGTATATCTGTTTTTCTGGATGTGCATTTTACTTTAAATCCTGTATTCCCAATAAGTCATGAGGAAGAGGGTATTCTCCAGTGGAAATATGATCCCTTTTGTTGATTTTTTTTTCTTTTTGATAGCTTCTTGATGAAGCTTTTTGGGCAATCTGTACTTTCTATCTCTTTTATGAACTCTTTCTGATGCTACCAGGAAATACCCTCTAGGGACACTATGACATTTCACTGGGGCATTCCAAGTAATAAATTTTACGTCTCTGTTAAGGGGATTGGCCTCACATGAGTCAACTTCTTATTCAATCATTGATAATAGACTTAATTACATTGACTGCCATTTCTGAGCCTTATTGCAGGGATAAAATTCACCCTGTTAAAGCATAATTTTTATTAAAATGTTAAAACCAATGATGAGTGATGTCCAGGACCCGCAATTATCAGGTGTGAATATTCGGAGGTGATGTGTGTTCATTTCCTCGTTCATCAGATGCTCTTCCTCATACATGGTTATACACATTCTTAGTTCAGTCTCTCAGGTTAGCCTCTTCCAATCTGGTTTGCAGTAGGAAGCACCTGTATATGTATAAATGTTTATGTTTGAGATATTGCTTTTCTTTTTTTCTTTTTTATTAAAGTATAGTCAGTTTACAATGTTGTGTTAACTTCTCATGAACAGCATAGTGAGTCAGATATATATATACACATGTATATACTCATTTTCATGTTCTTTTCCACTATAGGCTATTACAAGGTATTGAATATAGTTCTCTGTGCTACACAGTAGGACCTTGTTGTTTATCTGTTTTATATAACATAGTGTGTATCAGCAAATTGGATATTGTTTTTCTGCCAAATAAATCTTTAGGTCACATTTGTGAGCAATCAGACACACACACACAGCCACAAAGCAATCCAGTGGATAATCCCCCTTAAGAAATTTGAGGGAAAAGTTGTTATTCCTCACGCAGTGAGAGAAAATCATCTCTGTTCTATTTGTGGCACTGCCAGATTTGTCTTAACAGTGTTCACCGCGCAGCCACCTCATGAGTGGTGAGGATGAATACGGCCGTCTTTGCAGACCGCTTTGTGTTCATCGAGCACCTCTTCTCAGAGCACTCCCAGGAGTCGTGCAGCAGTAGTCACTGAAGTTAACTGTTGAGGTCCTGTCCATCTTCCAAAGAGGCATAAAAGTAAAAAGCCAAATTTCAGAACATCAGCATAATCAAGATGAATAGGAAGCTTATTTGTGCAAAAAAAAAAAAAAAAAAAAAAAAAGTCTGACGATTCCAGTGTAGAGAAATACAGGCGTGCAAATGAAATCATCCTTATAATCATCAGTGTTTATGATCAGAAACTTTTAGATGCTATACTTGGCAAACACATGAAGAAAAACACCATTTTAAAATGAGTTAATTGCATCCATTAGAGCCTGGAGTAGAATTAGAATCACAGAGACTTAGAATAACAGCATCTAGAAATGAAAGAAACCTGATAGCTTCCGCAGGATTATCCTCTTTATTCTCCTGAAAGGTCAGAGAGATACCAAGAGTGTGTGGAAGAGCTGGTAGTGGAGAATTGAGGGTCCAAATCCCCTTGCTGCTAAATTTGGATCAGACAAAGCAATAAGAAAAACAATGAACAGTGACTGTGAACTCAGAAGCAAGGATCCCAGACCTTGTCATTTTCTCACTGATTAATTAAACACACAGAGACACACATACACAGAAAAGCTTAGTACTGGCCCCCATGATGGTCTTTTAATACTGTAATCTAGTTATCTGTGCTTTAGAGATCACAACTGCTAAACATCAGAACTCAAGTGAGTCTTTCATAATAAATTGGATTTCCTGTCTTATATACAAAAGTAACTTACACATTTCACATTATCGCATAGTATTTTATGTATGGTTTCCTGTCTTTATAGTATTGTATTAAAAAAAATAATCTATGTAAACACCCCTAGGTTTGTGATACTGGAGTTAGTACATTAGTTTAGGAAGCAATTGCCAGGAGGTTAAAAGCAAAATTCCACAATGATGGGCAAGAATTAGTCAGCTGAAGTTCAGTCAATGGAAGAAGGGAGCAGAGAGGAATTATTACAGAGAACTCAAGGCAACAAGTTGATAGATAGATAGAATGTGCTTTTCTGCACTATCATCTCCTCATTCCCTGGACAGAAAATGAATAGACTTTCTATAGCCTGTGTCTAGGGATTCTGCATAGAATGTGTCTAGGGATGTTTTTCATTTGGCTAGAGAGTGTGTAAGCATTTTAGTCAGCGCCGTCATGGTGAGAAGTAGAAATGATTTCTCAGAAGTAGAAGTAGAAACAATTTCTCCCATGATTTCTGGAATGGCTCTCAGACAGCCACATGTGGGAGGCTGCCATGTCTTATTTTGTTTATTCGAGACCCCTCTTCTTGGGTTGAGTTTTCAATGTCTTTATCATGCAAGGGTTGTCAGTGTCTCGCTCATAATACAGATGTAGAATCTAAATTGTAGATGAGTCAAGTGACCAGAAATCGGAACCACGTGAAAGCTCAGTGGTTATTTATAGTCACAAACCTCCCTTCCCTGTCTGATGTCTCAGCTTTTAAAAAGCCAGACTGCTGCCTGATTGGTTGGATCTCCCATGGTCCAAATTGTCTCTGAAGGTTTGTACGTTATTCCTTAGAAATTTCAAATCAAATACACCAGAGTGCATTTGTTTGTCTTATTAACTGTGGGTCATTTTTGACTAGTTTGTTCATGATTTCTACCATCCCATCCTTCTGTTAGATTTTAGGCTACCATATCTACTGAAGAAGGGAAAATACTTTGGTTCTTCCCTTCACTTTGGCTGTTTCATAAAGAAACAAAACATGATACTTTGATACATGTTTGAGAAGATACTGAAATAACAATAGACTCTTTAACTGGTAAATTATAATGGACTCATTTAGAAATTATATATTATATCCACATTTATACCAAATTGATACATCATGATTAAAGGTCTTATAATGAATACCAAATGAATTAGTAATGATGGCCTTTTATGAATAACCCTTTAAGTGGTACAAAAGTATATTTTTAGCAAATAGTTCAACACAAGAATGAGAAATTGAAGTTGTATTTGTAATACAAAGATTGCAAACTTTTATTTGTGATCTTTTTAGGACTCTATTTTTCTTTGACAACTTTTCAATGCAAGATTAATTTTATATAACAATGAAAACCTGAGTATTACTAATTAAATAAGTAAATTCCAGTAAATAGTTTGTGGAGAGACAAAAATCCTCAAAGTGAAAACAAACCTGTTATAGTCTACTGTTAGGAAGCATTCATTTTGGTACATCAACTTGATTTATCATTTATTTTAAAAATCATTTGATAGAAGTATTTTCTTATTATATTGCCTATCAATACAATAAAGTAGAGGTGGTAATCCCAGCCCTCATTCTGAAGGAATCATTTAGCAGCCAAAATAAATGACTAAACTAGTTGAAAAACATGGATCTAGAGTCAGACATACCTTGCTTCAGATTCTAGGAGAGTAATTCATTTTCTGTGTGACCTGGTCTGATGATTTAACTTCCCAATGCCTCAGTTAAGAAAAGAGCTAAAAATACTTGCCTCATAGACTTGGGTTCAGAAGCAAATCTGATTTGTGAAGAATGTTTTGCCTGGTACCTGGTTTCTAGATTTATTGAACCTTTATTGAGTACTTGGCCATATATTATGCATTTTACACTACTTTCTCATTTAATCCTCACATAGTTACAAATACCCCCATTTTATAGATAAGAAATTGAAGCACAAAGAGATGAATTGCTCATTAAATGGCAGGTATTATTATTATAATTATTACTCTATTTCTACATTTTTATTATTTATTTTTCTGCTGTCTCAACATAGAGATTTACTTCTATGGGAATAAAGTATAAAGCAACTAAACAGATATATTTTAGAAATAGATGCTATTCATTTGAACTAGCAAATTAAACTAGATGTTAAAGTAAGGATTGCATTTAATACCAAATCTTTCCATTCTTCTTCAAGTCTTGGGGAAAAAAACCACATGGTGGAGACACAAGAGGTTTGGGGTCAAAATCCTCAATCAAGACACAGAGATGACACATCTGAACCCCTCCCTACTGCAAGTGGTATAGTTGAGAGTAAGTGAGATGGTAACTAACTTCACTCCCAAGCAAAGATGTGGGAAACTCTTCTGTCAAATCTTCATTTAATCATCAGGGAACATTTAGATGCACCCAAACACCCAGTCTTTTAAATGCCTTCTGAGAACTCTGTAACATCTCAGTGATAAGTCGTTTTCAAACCAGCTTTTTCAGCTGAAATCCCCTTTGCATAACCAAGACTCTGCAGAACATGAATATTGGAGGATAATAATCATTCCACCTAATAAGAATGAAACCTCAGCTCTACAAAGCTCCTTTCTCACAGAGAGTCTAGGTCATATTCTTCATCCAGAGGGTTGAAGCCCCAGGATTTCAGAATTTTAATTAAAACAGTCTATATGTACTGTGTAGTGTCCTGAAAATCCTCACCACTGGTCATTTAAAACTTAGACACATTTTTCAGTGTCAGCTCAGTCTAGCATTTATTGCTTTAATAGCATCCAATCATATTATATTTTTGTTTCTTCACTTATTTTTTAATTCACCTTATTTAATCATTTCAATGAGGGTCCCCCAAATATTCATGTAATTCAATAAGTTTATAGCATATATTAGACATGCCCTTAATTTCATTACATTTTGATTTTTTATATTAGCCAGTCAAGTAAAAATAACAACTGTAGTTAAGGATTATCATCTAAGCTTGAGACACCAAAACTTTCTGCCAATTTTTTGGTAATGCTTCAGGTTTTAATATTCTGAAGAAATGTTGTCATCAAATGGCCCATGGATTCTTTGAGAATGATTTGTGCTAACATGTTTTCTATGACTTGTCCTTAAAAACAAAATGTGGAGGAAGTCAGGAGAATGGCAAGATTTCAGGAGCAGTTAACCATTTCAACGAAATAACCTCATGAGTTCTGTAATTTTAGCAAAACAACTCTTTTTTTCATCCATTTTTCTTATTTAAAAATTAATCTACATGAGTATATCACAGACTTGGAGGGAAAGTGTAGCAGGTGTATGTGTGTGTGTGTATTTACAGTATATATAGATATATATATAGGATATCACATTATTTATGATTTAGAAGGAACATCCATTTCTGTAACTATTTGGTACCAAGATTTAGATGCCTGGGAGGAGTCAAGAGTGTTTTATGGCCTAACATCTTTCAAAAACCTTTATTAGTTACCAAAAAAATCACACTTGATTATTCTTCCAGTAAAATTCTCTGGCCTGTCATTGGGGAAAATCACTCCTGACATATAAAAAAACAAAAACTGTTAAAACATTTGAATTTTAAAAAATTGTTCATCATTTCTTAGGCTGATGTCCATTTGACTTGAAGACGTGGGTAAGATGAGCTTTTTGGCTTGCCTAATTACCAGCTGTCAGAGAAGGTCAGTTTTGCCTAACCTGGAAAATATCTTATCATAAAAAGGTAGTGGGGGGTGGGGAGCTATAGTTGGAAATTTTGGTTTTATGCCTTGCAAAACTGTCATAAGCAGGAATCATGTTAATCCTTTATCACAAGAAATTTGCCATTTATTCTCATCAGCTTTTCTCTGGAAAATTACCTGGTCTGCACCAGAAGATTTAACAATTGTTACTTTTCTGGATTGTATTCAGCCAAACACACTAATGGGGATTTACCATGGAGTCATACCTGTCTTTGATAATTTTGAAGAGGATGAAGTATTTTTAAAGAAAGGAGTGGGGAAGGATATAGCTCAGTGGTAGAATGTGTGCTTAGCATGCACAAGGTCCTGGGTTCAGTCCTCTGTACTTCCATCAAAACAAATCTAATTACCTCCCCCCTAAAAACAAAAAAAGAAAGAAAGAGAAATAAAGAGAAAAAGAAAAGAAGGGAAAGTGCCTTCCACATCAATCCAGAGATTAGAGCCTATATTCTTGTCTATCCAGGAAGGGAGCACATCCACAGTAACTTGGAAATGATTCACACACACACACATATGCACATATATACACACATTAATGTAAGAAAAAAACATTACATGGAATAAAGAAGAAGGGGAAGGGGACAGGCCAGGGAATATGAGCGTAGGTTATGAATCTGGCTGAGAATGGTCATTCTTTTCCCACCTCTGAATCCTGTGAATAGGTTAGTCATCACACTGAAAACAAAAGGCAAAAATGGACACAACTTGCCCAAGAGAATTAATAAAGCCTACACGGGAGTGAAGATACACTTCGATTTAAATGGCAAAGTCTTAGACTCCGAGATGTTTCACTTCCAAAAGATGACCTCCCAAACTGAAAATGAGAAGGTCACATAAAAATCCAGCCATAGTTGGGCAGATGGTATGAAGTTTTCACAAAATTAGTCATTATTTGCTCCCTGGTGACTATTGTAAGAAAATCAATACTATTTAAATGTCTGTAGGGGGACAGGTTAAAGAAAACTTAAATCTCATCCCAGCTAGAAAATCACTTGATTCTTCCTTCTCTGAGGCAGTTTATCTCCCAAGGTCAAGGTTAGAGAATCTCGCTTGACAACGAGACTTCCCCAGCGGAGCAAACAAATGTGTCTAGGTACTTCAATCCAGCCCCTTTCACTAACATTAAAATCTATTCAATGTATTTTATTCAGTGTGTTTCAAAAATCCCATCCAGACACAGCCAATAAATGCAGAATTGTCTTGCACAGAAATTATACTTGTTTGCATAGCATATCCATTCTAAAATATGACTAAATGAGGTTTCCAGCAGCGTCTGCACTGGAAATAGTTTTGAATTCATTTGGTGCTCTTTGGCTTTTCCTCTTCAGTATATTCAGGAAGATAATCTTCATTCTAATCACTCTTAAAAACATGAGCTGACAGCCCTGTGTTTCCCCGCATCAGGGTAGCAACTGGACCTTGTTCCTAATTTTAGGATTTTCTCAGCTGAACTTTCAGAAGTCCATTGCCTCCAACTGCTTACAGTGATTTTCTCACTTCCCTGATGGAGTATTTGTAAATTCTTTTGAAATGTGAATTCCTCTCTTTCATCTCTAAAACTAAAGTGTGTTTTATATTCACACACAAAACTAGTGTGATCTTCCTGTTGGTGACCTAGGCCATCCAGTTAAGCCACAGTGATAAAAGTGATTGAACATGCTGGGTCATCCTAGAATTATCTCATTCATATTTGAAAACCATTTATACTTTTTTTTTTTTTTTTTTACTTTTTTACTTATTTTATTGAAGTATAGTTGATTTACAATGTTGATTTACAATGCTAGTTTCTGGTGAATAGCACAGTGACTGAGATATATATATATATATATATGTGTGTATATATATATATGTATATGTATATGTATATGTATATGTATATGTGTATTTCCCCTCAGATTCTCTTTCCATTGTAGGTTACTACAAGCCATTGAATATAGTTCCCTGTGCTATCAGTAGGACTTTGTTGTTCATCTATTTTATATATAGTAGTTTATATCTGTAAATCTCAAATTCCTAATTTATACCCCCCACCTTTCCCCTTTGGTAATTATAACTTTGTTTTCTATGTCTGTGAGTCTGTTTCTGTTTTGTAAATAAGTTCATTTGCTTCATTTTTTAAGATTCCACATAAAAGTGATGTCAGATGATATTTGTCTTTCTCTGTCTGACTTCACTTATTATGATCATCTCTAGGTCCATTATTTTTACCTCTTTTGTCTCTTGCTTTGTTTGCCGCTTCTCAAGTACATCTTAATACAGTAAAAACATTTTTCAGTTGCATATAAGCCCATATGATCATCTTTTCATAAACATAGTCATAAGATCAGATTCTTCAGTTCTCTTTTCCCATTTCCTTGGATTGCCCAGACAACTCCCTTCTTTTCTCAGCTCCCTCCATTTCTTATCTCCTCTCTCCTCTTACTTCTTGTGCTATTTTATTCTCCACCCTATCCAGGTAACGCATTTCATAACTGAGGATTTGGTCTTTCCTTAATTTCCCCCCATGGCAGGGACTGGTTATCAGTGATGCCATTATGATGGACCTTCATTAAGCACTTGATTGTGCTTCTCTAAAAAGCTCTGCAAGCTTTCATCCATCCTTATCCACACAGGGTCAGCCTCCTCCTCCTCATCTCTGAGCTGTTCACATGACAGCCTGACTCCAGCCTTGCTGCCTCTCCTCCATTCTCCACACAGCAGGCAGGCAGGGAGGGAGCTCTCTAAACCACACTCATCAGTCCTTCACTAGCTTAAAATCCTTTTAAAAATCAAACCTCATTTGGGCATATAAAATGGTGCAGCTGCTGTGGAAAACAGGATGGTGGTTCCTCAAAAAATTAAACATAATATTACCATATCATCCAGCAATTCCACTTTTGAATATCTATCAAAGGAAATGAAAACACTATCTTGAAGAGATATCTGTACTCCCAAGTTCATGGCAGCATTACTCACAAGGGCCAAAAGGTGGAAGCAACCCAAGTGTCCATCGATTGAAGAATGGATAAACAAAATAGGGTATATGCATGCAGTGGAGTATTAGTCACTCTTAAAAGAAAAGAAACCATGAAACATGCTACAGCATGGATGAATCTTGAAGACATTGTGTTATGATTCCATTTATATGGGGAAACTAGTGTAGTCAAAATCAAAGAGAGAAAGTACAATGTTGGATGCCAGGGGTCAGGGGAAGGGAGGAGTGGGTAGTTACTGTTCAACAGATGCAGAATCTCTGTTTTGCAAGATAAAAAGGTCTGGAGATGGATGGCGGTGGATGGTTGCCCAACAATATAATGTACTTAATGCCACCAAACTGTGCACTTAAAAATGGTTAAAATGGTAACCATTGGTATGTTATGTATATTTTACCACTATAAAATAAACCAAACCTCTTTGCCTTTAGCGTAAAGCCCAAATTCCTTAATATCCATTGGTTACTCTGTGCCCCCTTTCATCCAAGCCTTGCTCACAGTGTTTCTTCTGCCTAGAAGGTGCCACTTTGCCAACTTACCTTTGAACTTCCCCTAAAAATTCAAAGCAGAAAGTATTGCTGTCTCCTTGAAGGTCCAATATTCTTTGTTCTCTTGGGCCCTACAGCATTATTACCATAAAACTCGAGAGGTTTATGTTAGTATCTCCCCCAAGAGAGGTTGGATGTCTCAGAAGCAGAGCATTACCTGGAACAGAGTTGATGCTTCATGAACACTGAATTTTGTGAATGAATTTTGGTCCTGTACCATGTAGACTGTTCTGTAAGAATCACTATATGTACAGTTTACCATTTTTCCTTCAGAATAAAGAGTTGATTTTTTTTCAAGTAGCTGTTATAAGATAAATGGAGCAGGATTTTAAAATATTGGGATTTAAAATATTTCCCTTTATGCAAAACAAACTACAATGAGGTATCACCTCACACCAGTCAGAAAGGTCATCACTAAAAAGTCTACAAATAATAAATGCTGGAGAGGGTGTGGACAAAAAGGACCTCTCTGACACTATTGGTGGGTATGTAAATTGGTGCAGCCACTATGGGAGACAGTATGGAGGTTTCTTAAAAACCTAAAAATGGACTTACCATTTGATCCAGCAATTCCACTTCTGGGCATATATCCAGAGAAAACTCTAATTCAAAAAGACACATGCACCCCAAAGTGCACGTGTGCTGTCATAGCAGCATTATTTACAGTAGCTAAGACATGGAAGCAACCTAAATGTTCATCGACAGATGACTGGATAATGAAGATGTGAGATAGATAGATGGATAGATGGATAAATAGATAAATAAATAGATGTAAAATGGAATATTACTCAGCTATAAAAAGAATGATAATGCCATTTGCAACAACATGGATGAACCTAGAGGTTATCATGTTAAATGAAGCAAGTCAGACAAAGATATCACTTATATGTGGAATAAAAAAAAGATACAAATTTTATTTATGAACCAAAAATTTACCCACAGACATAGAAAACAAACTATGGTGACCAAAGGGGAAAGGGTGGGGAGGGATAAATTGGGAGTTTGGGATTAACACATACACATTACTATATATAAAACAGATAAACAACAAGGACCTACTGTATAGCACAGTGAACTATATTCAGTTTCTTATTATAACATATAATGGAAGAGAATCTAAAAAAATATATATATATGTATGTATATATATAACTGATCTGATTTGATTTGCTGTACACCTGAAACTAACATTGTAAAGCAACTATACTTCAATAAAAATTTAAATAAATAAATAAATAAACAAATAAATAAATAAATAAAATGTTTCCCCTTAAAGTTGCATTGCGTTGGTGCAAGCACTTCTAGTCCTAACAACATCTGGACATTTTCTCTTGGTAGATTTTATTACTAATCAGTAAAATATTGGCAGTGAGTAACTCAATGTCTTTGACTGTTTTCAGTTAAAGAAATGGGCATTTTGAGATACCACAAAATAGTCCAAATTCTCTTACTGTTGGGGCCACTTTCCAATAACCCCTCTTACAAATGGGAGATTGATATACAGGAAATTTAATAGATTTATTTAACATAAAAAGAAGGCAATAGATATATGATTGGGAGATGTGACATCTCTTCCTTCAGTCCATTATTTTATGCACATGTCAAGCTTCTTACCATGATAAGTCTATAATAAAGTTGTTCTCATAAACACTCAGCCAATCAATGAGGATCTGTAGGGCACCTATTAGGTGTTCAGCTCTATACTTGACCTTGGGGAGAGGAGGGCGGGATAGATAAAATATGTAAAAGGCACCATCCGCGTCCTCAAAGATTTATTTTCTATATGTCATAAGTCTAAATGCCATAAAAGCATAAGGTGAATAAACTCTAGACTTTTGACAGCCCAGGTAAACATTAACATGAATCTATACATTACAACAATCCTAACTGAACAATAAATTAAGTGAACAAAAATAGAGAAAATCAAGCTGGATGGATTAGGATACCATCTACTTGATTTATTCTAAGTTAATATTAATCTACAAGCAATCAAGGGTTGCATTTAAAGTCCACCTTGCCCCCATTCAAAGATGTATCACTTTGTAAATAAGAGTAAAAAAAAAACAAAGTTTACATTATGTCTGGAACATTAGATGACCATTGGTCATGTTAATTAACAGATCTGTGGCCTTACTATGTGGTATATTGAAGGAAAATTACCTTTCCACTCTGAATCTCAAAATAGCCCCTAAACTAAGAACTAGTATAGAACTTAAGATGACTAAAGTAGATATTGCCTGTTGAGGACCTCAGTGGTGCCTTGAAAATCATCCATATTTAATGCGTGTTCCCTGTTCTTGAGCAGACAGTATAGTCCACAGATGGACAGAATTTCTCTGCTGAACACCTGCTTTCTCCCTTTCCTTTAAGAAAAAGAATCAGTTTCTGGCAGAGGAAATAGTTATCTACTGCTAACAGTACCACAATGAAAGGCTATCTATGTAAGCATTTTATTGGCTCTCTCTCTCATCTGTCTACTCATTTCCATCATTTCACCCCTCTTTTAGAAGCTACCTTCGTTTTCTGCTTATAATACCATAGTTGTCTCCTCATCGGTCTCTTCTTAGCTGCATCCCTGATCATCATAACTTGAAACCTACAAGTTCTTGCTGTTGCAATGAATGCCATCTGTGTTTTGACCTAACTTTCACATTCCTAGAGCCCTAGCTCAGGACCCGGACCATAGTGGGTACTCCACAAATATCTGCTGGTGAGTGTGTATGTGGATGATAGATGGAAGGAAGGATGGATGAATACAAGCAAGGATAATGTATGGTTCTTGCCTCTAAGAAGGTTACCAGACAGAAGGAAAGAGGACACGGACACTTACTCCTTTAACCCAAGATAGACATTAAAGGTCTTTTTGATAAACTATACTCTAATGGTCTCTGTGTGGATGCTGTCTGTACCCTTGTTCCACGTGTCATGCAGGGTCTGGAGTGTGTAACACCCCTAACCACAGTTAGAGGGCTGTGATAAGTGCAAGAAGGGAGAAGGGGTGATTGTGCATTGGAGGTGGGGGTCAATGGTGAAGGGAAGGGAAATGCTAGAAGAAAGGATCAGTAAAAGGAAAGCAACAAAGAAAAGATGAGAGCACCAAGGAGACACTTGGGACACACATGTATGCAGGGGAGAAATAAAGAGAAGCTAAGAACAGAGAAGAGACAACTGAGGGACAGAGAGACAGAGAGACAGAGAGGGAAAGACACAGGGATGGAGAAAAAAATCATTTATGCAATTCATACAAAAATATTTCCTGCAAGTCTCCTGTGTGCCAGGTACTAGTCTGGGTGCTAAAATAAGACAATGAAAAAACAAAAACATCTGCCCATTGAATTTGCAGCCTAATTGAGGAGAAAGACACAAAATAAGATTGTTGAGTCAAATATATCCTATGGAAAATAGTGGAAAGTGTTCCAAATGAAGAATGAACAGAAACAGGAGAGAGGAGGTGTCAGGGATGAGGGCTTTCAGCTTCTACACAGTGTGGGGGAAGATCTCAGGTAACCTGCGGAGGCCTGACGGAATAAGGAAGTCAGCTGTGGTCCTCTCTGTTAAAGAGAATCTCAGACAAAGGGAGCCATTGGCAAGTAGGAGGTCCTGAAGAAAGAGTCTGCTTGGCATGATCTGGAGGAGTAGAGAGGCCTGTGTGGTGTGGATTCATCAAAGTGAAGGACGATAGAATACAGATGGGAGGAGCCAATGGTACAAGCCATTGGAAGGACGGGCTTTTACTCTAAGCAAGACAGGAAGCTGTTGGAAGGGCTTGAGCAGAGACTTGCCCTGCCTTACAGTTACTTTTGTAATTACTGTGTCAGTAATTTCACTATTGCAATAATCCAGGCAAGGGGTGGCATGCGTGAGGGTGGTGAGAATGGTGGTGGTGAGAAGTGCTCCAATTCTAGATACATATGGAAGAGAAACAAACAGGATTTGTTCACAGACCAGGTGAGGAGGGGGACGAGCAGCAAGTGTGTGGTATTATCAGCAGCTAATTTATAGAGCTATTAAGTTTGAAATGCCAATGACCTATCACAGTGCAGATTATGACCTGACCATTTGCAGCCCCATATTAAGAGAACGAGGGGAGTGTAGCCTTCATGACATCAGGGGTGGAGAGAGACATACATAAGGAGGTGGGTGGTCCCAGCCAAAAGCTGCAGATGGGCTAACAGTGGTGAAACTGGTCCAGATCTCTTGGGATTGATTAAGAGAAAACAGTTTGAGCTCCATTGCTGTGTGATGTTTGCTGTTTTTTTGTAATGTTCTTTGTCAAGTAAGGAACTTATCCTCTACATATTCCTGTTTTTCCCAGAGTTCTTATCACAAACGGTTGACAAATACTTTTTCTGTATCAGTTGGTATTATCATTTTATTTTTCCCCTTTTGCCTGTTTATATGATGGATTATTTAAACTGGTTTTCAAATATTGAACCAGGTTTGCATTCCTAGAATAAAATCAACTTGGATCTTTGTGTATAGTTTTTTAAAATATATTGCTGAATTTTATTTGCTTATATTTTATTAAGGATTTTTGTCTCTATTCATGAGTGATGTTGGTTTTAATTTTCTTTTTATGAGCTGTCTTTGATTTTGGTACTGTGGTAATCCTAGCTTCGTGAATAGCATTGGGAAGTGTTCCCTCCTATTCTGTTTTTTGGAAGAGACTGTGTAGAATTGGTGAGAATTCTTTTTTACATGTTTGGTTTTGATATCAGGGTTGCAAATTCTCCAGCAAAACCACTTGGACCTGGAGATTTCTCTTTGGAATGTTTTAAAGTTATGAGTTCATTTCCCTAATAGTTATAAGGCTATTCAAACCATGTCATGTGGGTGAATTATGGTAGTTTGTGTTTTTTGAGGAGGTGGTCCATTTCACCTAAATTATCAAGCATATGAATGTAAAGTCATTCGTAGGCTCTCTGTTGTCTTTTGATGTCTGCAGGGTCTGTACTGATGTCCTCTGTTTCGTTCCTGATGTTGGTAAATTGAATACACCTTTTCTTTCTTTGTCAGTCTTGCTAAATATGTGTCAGTTTTATTGGTTTTTTATAGTTTTATTATTTTTATTTCTAATTTCAATGTGTTATGCTCTTAGCCTTCTTACTTCCTTCTGCTTGCTTTTGTTTTATTTTGCTCTGCTACTTCCATACAATTGACATGAAAAGTTAGATTATTGATTTGAGACTTTTCTTCTTTACTAATATATACATTTAGTGTGATAAATTTCCCTCTCAGCATTCCTTTAGCCGTATCCCACAAACTTGATGTTTTGTATATTAATCATCATTTAACTTAGTATGTTTTCTTATTTCTGTGAGACTTCCTTATGACCTATGTGTTATGTAGAAATGGGCTGTTTAACTTCACTGTGTTTAGATATTTTCTTGTTATCTTTCAGAAATTGATTGTAGTTTGACTGCCTTGTGATTGGAGAACCCACTATATAATTTTTATTATTTTGAATTTATTGAGATTTATATTATTCACAAGATAAGGGTTGTATTGATATATGTTCCATGGGTACATGAGAAGAATTTGTATTTTGCTGTGTTGAGTGGAATGTTCTGTAAATGTCTGTTAGGTCCTGTTGATGGACAAAGTTGTTGGTTTTTCTATACCCTTGCTGTTTTTCTGTCTAGTTATTCTATTAGGGTCTTCTTATGCTTGTTTTATATGTAATGCCCAGGGATTCCAGCAGGAGGAATAAAAATATGTATACCTACTCCATCTACCTAGAAGCAGAAGTCAGTATTGGCTTATATATATATATATTTTTTAAAATATTTTATTTATGAGTCAATTGTTATACCTCTTGCAACAGCAAAATACAGAAGAAAAACTCCCTCAGGTTGTCTGTCCTGGTAGGAAGTCATCAGTTCTTTGCCTTTGAGTCTTGTGATCTTTTGCTTTTCACTCAGCTCTTACCAAGTCCTCAGGATGTTCATGTCAGGTGTGCATGTGTGTGTGCGTGTGTATGTGTGTGCGTGTGTGTGTGTGTGTGTGTATGTGTGATAATAAATAATTCAAAATCTTCCTGAATCTCTATAGCCAACTGATTTTGCAATGAGTGAGGGTCCTTAAAAGCCTAATATTTGATGCTTTTCAATTAATACCTAAAAGGCAACCAGAAATCACTTGGGGAAGTGTTAGTTCCAGAGACAGTCATCACAGTCACCCACTCATTCCTATCTCATCCCAGTTTCCGTTAGGAAGAGAGGAGGCTCTAGAACTTGAAGAAATTTAACTTTAAGTTCTAATCCTGAGCTCTGGAGAAAAATACAGACATAGTACACTACTGTCCGCTACACCACCCAAGTCCTGCGTCGATTAAAGCCATGTCCCATGGTGGACAGACAAGGGGTGTGCTCTGTAGACTGGCTGATGCAGGCTTTTGGAGGTTTGGTTTTTCAGTTCATAGACTTGGCCAGAAAGAATTCTCTTCCTGACTCCAGCTGCTCCTGCCTCAAGCTTCAAGGACTTCCACATCACCTTAAAATGAGCCCTTTTTTTCTTTTCTGTCTTTTTCTTGTTTCAGTAACCTAGCTGTAGTTATTTCCTGATTCTGTTACACTCTAAGTCAGAAACATAAATAGGAGCATCTAAGCAGATCTCATACTAACATCCAGAAATCCTTTAGGGAACCCACAATTTTGAGAAGCAAAATATCCACCAACTTTTCTCTGACACCACCGTCAGTTTCACAGGTTTACCTGCTTTGTTTTGTGTTTTCCCTCCCACGCAGCCCCGTGCTAAGCAGAGGAGTCACTTTCCCTGCCTTCCCATCCTTCCTGCACCCCCACCCCTACTGGGAAGGAGAGCACGGAAGCATTGGCAAAAGGGACAGGCCAGACGTACGTCCTGCAGAACCTGCTTCACAATTGCCAAGATGAAAGAGAATAAGCAGCCACTTCATCTTCTTAAATCAATCCCTGTCCCTGCAGCAACCCATTTCAGTATATCTTATAAGAAACCAGGTTTCTTATGGTTATCATCTTTTGGTGAATGTAGACTCTGAGTATAAATGAGATAACAGAAATAAAACAAGCCGGGAAAAAACCCAATAAACTCTGGCCCAGGTCCACTCTGTGCCTAATGGGAAAAGATAGCTCTCAAAGTTCTAAGAGATCAGATACAAATGCAGAAGAGGCCAAACATACTAGAGATTTAGGCCTGGGAATTGAAAGTTCTCATAACTGGATAATCCAGAGGGTACGGAATCCTTTGCATAATCCCGTGTAGCAGATTGCATTGAAAATGTGTGGCAAACTGGGGGATCTGGGTGGAAAAGAGAGGAAGTTGTGGGAAGGGAAGGATGTGCCATATTGATGCAGAATTTCTCTGACTGTCTTGGAATTCAGTTTTCCTCCATCCAACTGAAGGCTGACAGTGAGAAGTAGCACGCTGGGGAGAAAGAGAGAAGAGTGCTAAAAATTAGCACATTCTAAGAGATCAGATATGAGCTTCATTATTGAGAGCCCTTAAATTTAGCAGAAGTTTGAAGGAATCAAGCCCTTTTCCAAGGTTACTACTTAATACAGGCTATCATTTTCCGAATCAGTATTAGACAGGTGGGGACATAAAATGGAAATAACTAGCTTGCCATGGCATTTACCTTTGGTTTTATGTGTTACGTAAGGTGCCAGGGGAAAGAATACTTGCAAAAACAAAAAAAATAAAATAAAAATAAATAAGCCCAGAACATCTTGGAAACACTGCCTAAGTCTTGAACTGGTCCAAACGGGAACTCCTAGGAGGTGTCTGTGCTGTCTCCCTCAGACAAATCAAAAATTCATGTGCTTTGCAATCAGCAGCCAAATTGTGCATCCTGCCTCCAGCCGATAAGCCTTGATGGTTGTGCAGTGCTGTCTAGCAGGTAAAAGGAAAACCACTGACCCCACTGAGCAACTTGCAATACTACTTGAACAGGAAAATACCAGATGGATTGAAAGTGACAGCCCTAATAAGCAACTTCCAGAATCTGCATGAACGTAATTGCAGAAAATCCTCAGTGCAGCTGCTTCCCTTTGCTTCCCCAAATCCTTAAGCCAAACAACCTTGATCGGAAAGCCTCAGAGTGCTCTCACACTGCCCAAGCCAGCTTTAATGTACTGTCGGATTTATCTGAACCATGGCTCCAATTAGGAATTATTTGGGGAGATGCCCCAGTATTTCACAGGGAGGAATGTCAGCTAGGGATATTTGTTGTGTTGGGGTCTAATTGTTTATATTGTCAATACTTCCTTCACCCAGATTTCTTAAAGGAAAAGAAAAAGATTTCCAGTGACTGAAATAATAACAATCAAATGGTGTCTTGAATCCTAACGTGGCTGTATGGCTGGGTAAGCCTGGAACATTCTGTCAACTGAAAAATACGTAGTTTCTCAGAATCAGACACACTGAAAAATTAGAGGCTCTATTTAAATTTATTTTCTACTGTTTGTGCCTACATGTTTGATTTCCCTGTCATAGATAACTTCAGGTACTGAAAGAATTTAAGAGTGATTGTATTGAGGTAGAAAGGACCGGATATCCCCCGGTCTTTTTGAGTTAACCTTCTGATTTCCATCATGTCTGCTGTTGAGATTCTACTACAGACTACTTGCCAGCCTGCTCCCAAGGAAAGCCTTCACTAGAAAAGAATCCCTGAGACTACCCTGCCATGTTTAGGCAGCCTTCCTTTAAGATTAACCACATGTCCTGCCAAGCCACTGTTTCAGCTTTGGTGCAGTCTCAGAAAAGTGGGACACTGCCCACTGCAGTCCCACTGCAGAAAATCTCTGTGCTATCTTAAGAACACATTCCTAGAGGACTCAAAGAATTAGGTATCTTTCTCTGGTTCCCCATCAGCACGCACACTGGTGAGTTAGTAGGTGGAAAGGACCTTGTGTGACTGTTGCCAATGAACTTGATTTGTGCTAGTTCCACAAAAAAATCTAGCATTTGCGTGGGCATTTCTACTGACCAAGGGAGAAAACAGCTTTTGAACCTGCCTGCCCTTACCCATGCATGATACTCCTAGATGTTTTTCCCCTTTTCTGGAAAAAAAATTATACTTATCTGAACCATAATTGCCTTTAATATTAATCTATTAGCTCTTTCTCGGTTATGCTTGGTTTTAGTGATGGTCCCTTTGGATGTACGTGTCCTCATGATATTTACATGCTCTTCACAAAACTCAAAGTGCTGTTACTATGAATGAAAATGAGACATTGTCACTGATGGAAAGTCATCCTTTAATACTTGATTCAGGAAGCCAGTGGCTTCTAGCCCCTTCTACAACTCTCTCTATAGTGAATGAAGCTCTTAGCAGTGTTTCTTTTAGCTTGTGTTGTCTCGAGATGGTGCTGAACAACATGAGAATGAGGGCAGAGAGAGAGAAAATATCAAAATCTTATTGTATTAATTTTAGATTGATAAAAAAGTTTATCTTCCCCAAGGTGATATTTCACCCATTGGTTCATTTATTCATTCATTTACCAAATACTTATCAGCACTGGTATGATAGGCTGTGTTATTGTCACTGGGGTTGCCGCAGTGAACAAAAAGGATGTGTCCCTCCCCCATGGGGGTTCATATTCTAATAGCAGTGAGAGACAGTAAACAAATCCATAAATAATACATTGTCATAAATCTTAAATGATGTGTCATCAAGAAAATACAGCAAGAAGGGAATGCAGAGGGCCAGGCATGGGATGACTGCTGTGGGTTATGTCAAGGGAGGTGATATCTGAGCAGAGATCTGAGCAGGGAGCCATCACGGAGATTCTGGATTGAGACAGTAGCAGACGCACAAGGCTTGAAGAGAGACTGAGCGTGAGTCAAAAAGCAGCAGCTCTTAGGGGAGAGGCAGATGGAACAGGATGGGCTAGAGTTGCTCAGAGAGGTGGCAGCCGCAGTGAGTGTGGATTGGATTCTGCTTGAGAGGAGACAAAGCAAGGCTTCAAACCAGCATGTTGTGTTACACGATCTGGTCTGTGTTTCTAAAAACTTACCACTCTGCTGTTTGGGGAACAGATTGTAAAAGAGAAAAGTAAAAACAAGAATAGAGTCTGATAATAAAGTCAATAAACTCAGAATGTAAAGCCCCCTGTAGCCTGGGGCTTGTTGTCCAGGGGGTGATGTGTGTAGTGGCAACAAACACAGGCCTGGAGCCACTCTCCCAAGCTGGGACACCAGTCTCACGATGAGACCTTGGATAAGGTATTTCAACCTATCTGTGTCTCCATTCCCTTATCTACAAAAATGAATAGTAATAGCACCTACTTCAAGGGCTGTTGTAAGAGCAATTAAGTAAATAAATGCAAGTAAGCCACTTAGAACTGTCTGCGGCGCACAGTAAGAGCAAGAAAGGCTTGATGTTCTTTCTTTTTTGAGGCTAATGCTTTACATTCATGGTTTCTCTTTTCAGATTGAAAGAGTTTGGAAAGCGAGAACCATGTCTTTTTCTCCTGACTAGTTTTTATAGAGCCAACAAGAGATTGTAAGGGTTGGGCCTTTAATATATAGATATTGAATTGAATTACCATAACCTCAAAACAGACAAATATCGAAACGGGTATATTCCTGAAGGACCATGAGAATCTGGCAAAGCTACCGTCGTTTTCCCTTCTGGTTATTCAATTGTTTATCTACTAACAAGCTCATTGCTTCAGTGTATAAATAAAACAAGCAATTTAGGAAGTTTCTGTGATCGAACAGCACGCTTCTTCTCCAATCTTTCTTCCTATGGTCGGAACTCGGTAAATATTTGTGCTTCTGGTGACAACATCTGTGGTGACAGGATTTGGAGTGCATGGCCCCAAGTGTCAACAGTCCCACACCATGACAAGAGAAAACGATTCCTCTGCTGCCAGTGCACATCTAACACGAGACTTCATTCTTCTGAGAAGTCCAGTGTAGACACCACTGAGAACTCTAAGAGGACCAATTAAAGACATTCTGATTTCTGCTGTTTGCTAGTTCCTACCCTCCTGTTAAACCACCGTCATCCCTCTAGTTCCTTTTTTGAATTTCCTTTGGCACCAGAAGATAGAAAGACCAGCTATTAGTCTTAGCGGGTGGTCAAATCAACACTCTGGCCTCCATCCCAGGCTTAAAAGAAATAATCTTCTGATGACTTTCACTTGCTCCTTTATATGAAGCTGCCTGTTGTCTAAAGTTGAAGTCCAGCAGTTTAATGATTGATCTGACACAATAAAACAGGAGTGAAGGTGGCTGACTTCTGGAGATTCATGAGGTCATCCAAGACACCAACTCTTTCATTTACTGTTCTTTCTGTGTGTGGCTCAATAATAATAATCAGTGTCCATTAAAAGATTCAAGTTAAGCCTTAATAATGGACCAAATTCTATGTATCTTAACGGTTCACAGGGCACTGGAGATTTTTGTCACTTTTTTTTATTGTGATGACATACCTAAGAAATGATATCACCCTACCAACTCTAGTCATCCCAGGGTGTTAGATGTCACAGCCAAGGCATCCTCACAGCTAGTCCTAGACCTGTCAGTAGTCCTAGCCCCGATTTGCCCAAAGAGCAGCATTTCCTTGATCCTGATACAGTCAACTCATGAGAGTCAGAAGATTTCCCTCTACTACTTTGTGTTTCAAAGCCTTTTTTAAGAGGGAAGATGAAGTCTGCCAATCCATAAGAATAATTACTTTTATCCAGTTAAGTGAAATCCTCCTCCTTCGTTTAATATAAAGTGGGAGAGGAAAAACCATGGAGCACAAAAAATGAAAGTAAACTGGAAACCTCAGTTTATCCTGTGGTTTCAAGATCACCTTAGCAGAAATCCCCACACAGAACAGAAAGTTCCAATATCAGTAAAATGGCCAAGATGATAGTATCAAAAGATGTGTCAGAAATCAAAATCATCAAGCATTTAGTTTCTTTAAAGATTTTTAACTTTTAGAAATACACTCAGATTCTACTTTGCTGGAGATCCTGCCACCTTCTAAATTGCTCCAAACAAGGTGCAAAATTAACATAGGTAAGCAAAACCTAGATTCCTTCCCTAAACAAACAAAGCCTAGATTCTTCCTCTTGCCAGCAAATCTCCCACTTTCCATCACCTACTCAAACACCCTAAAGCCATCCACTCCTGATGGCTTCCATCCTGACAGCCTCGTTCATATTCTGTGTCAAGTACACAGAACCCCTGAGGGGTTTAGATGATGTTATCACTAGATCCTCAGGGAAGGCAGGCAAATATAAAGTTCTTGAGTTCAAGTGTTCTGGAATGAGAGGTGGTAAAACTCAGTTTGGAAGAGTGGGAAGGGAGACATTAACAGGGATAAAGGGCCCTGGACTGTTGCTGTAGGAAGATCCATTCATGGAATTGGTTTTCAATTGATTGGTCAAAGACACAGCTGACCTGCTGATCAGTGGTGTTCAGCTGGATCAAATACGCCTCCTGTTATGAATCAATAGTTACTGAGGGGCATCTGAATGTTGAGCATCATCTAAGGGAGGCAGAGGATAAAGAAAAATGAAAGACAGAGTCCCTGCTTCTCGGAACTTACTTAAAGAAAACCAACACATGAAGCAACAGCACAAGGAAGAGAAGATGGTCAAGTTCTGGAAACTTCGAGGCCCAGGAAACTTCCTAAAGGAGGTGCCTTAAGCCTCAGCAGAGAATTCCAGCCTAAGAGGAACCTGGGGAGACAGTGGGATGAACTTGAGGATTCACCGCAGGGTGAGGACAGTAGCTGGTGTGGCTAGGAGTCGTCGGAGGGTCAGGGGAGCCGTGCAGGCAAAACAGATAATTTTTGGGTCCCTTTCCAAAGTAAACAAATAGCCAGTGATGATTGTGTGGCTTAAACAGAGAAGTAAGGGATCAAAGACATGAATGCTAATTCTGAAACTGTCATTGTGTCACCATGATCCAAATTATTGCCCCAAAGTGAATTGTACCCTCCACTTCCTCATCAGCAAGATCAGGATAGCCTCCGGATGCCTGGCAAGGCACAGCTAATTCATGTTTACTTACAAGGACTTACACATACAAGTTTTGTGGTTGGAGAATAGGTTCTTTGTCTTGTGCAGGAAAGAATTCAAGAGCGAGGCATAATAAAGTGAAAGAAAGCTCATTCAGGGAGATGCACACTCCATAGACAGTGTGGGCTGTCCCACTCAGAAGGGAGAGCAGCTTAGGACTTACACATTCAGTGGCAGAATGCAGACCATCTCAACGGGCGAAAGGGAGAGAGGCCATGACGTGTGGGGGTGTTTAGTTTAAAATAAAAGTAGATACACACTCCATAGAGGGCTGTCTCAGAAGGTAAGAGAGAGAGTGACCACGAGGTGCATGATTGTTAGTTTTTATAGGCTGGAATTTCATATGCTAAGAGCAGGAAAATAATTCCAACTACACTGGGGGAGGAGCAGGGTTTCCAGGAGTTGGGCCCCCGCCCACTTTTGGACATTTTATGACCAGCCTAGGAACTGTCATAGGGCCTATGGGTGTGCCATGAGGTTCAAGGTCTACTGGAAGTCAAATCTTCCCCCATCTTGGTTCTAATCAGTTTGTCGTGTCCTCAATCTCTGTGTCACTCCTTCAGTGGTTGTGCCCTGCCCCCTTCCCTCCTGTCTCAATGTGAATGTCTAAGAGCAGCAAGGACCAAACGCTTTGCCTGTAGCATTTTAACTTGAAAGATTTGAAAATACAAAAAATAAACCCACCACCAGGTACGGCAAGAACTGCAGAGGACAGAGGGAACTGCACACGTGAAGTACCCTCGGAGCTTCAGGCAGGCCTTCTGTAATAGCGTCTGATTACGTTTTAGAAACATTGAGCTGAGTTCTCACGATTGATTTCATGTATTAAGGAAGCTGGCATAGATCCTCTGGGTAGACTCACAAAATCACACAATTATCATATGTACTAAACCCAGCCATGTCCATACAAGGACATCTCCCCAAATCCTCAACTGGAGTCACATACTTTATTATCTTAATTGCTTTGATGAAAGGTCACTTATTTGAGCTGAAATCTCTCCTACTGCTCTCCAATTTTCAAACACTGATACATAGTATTTGAACATTTATATTTAATAATTAGGGGGAAATGAACATCATTCAATCTGGAAAAAAGAGAAATCAGGTGACCTTGAAGGGAGCAAAGAGGATTGTTTGACTTCAAAGATTCCTTTTTAGCCCAGTATCCCACTGTGCCTCACTACTACGCTGTTATTATCACTGTTAACTTCACTTGAAACGAAGAAGGAAAGGGGGAGAACAGAGAGAACCCGTGATGACTCAAGGTCACAGTGCTGGACAAGCAAGGTTGGAAAGATTTCTGGAGTCAGAAACGGGAGCCTGGAGTCTCCTGTTTCTCCTGTTTTTGCCGCTTAGTAGCTGTGTAAACCCTGATCACTCGCTTGACCCGTTTCTCCTCCGAAAAGTGGAAATGTCATATTTCACTGATCCTAAGGTTACAGTTTTTTTCTCTCTGAGATGGGTGGACAGCTTAACAATCTGTAGTGTAGTACAGTTTAATGGGCAGTGCTTTTTCTTATTTGGTGGTAAATGAAACATCAGTGCATATTAACATCCATGGAGCTTAGATTTGATAAGAGATAGTCTTAAAAAAACAACTTTCATGAGGATCTGGGGGAGGGCTAGAAACACGGTGAGTGGATGCACGTGGATTATCAGACTGGGAAAGCCACTCCAAACAAGGAAACTAATTCAGGGACTGGAATTTGCTAGATGGGTGGAACGTTAGCTTTAAAACAAATCCTCACATTTTAGCCTAGTACTAACTTTTGGAACGCATGACTCTTACCACTGACACCCTTGAAACACCCGGCCATGTGTAAGGAATAGGCATTGCTCCTTCAGTGCAAACAAAACAATCAGAAATTTCATGGAATCTTTCTGAAGAGTCTATTATTTAAATCTGAATTCCATAGTAGCTTGGCATCCTGATATTTCTGACAAGTGCACGGAAGGATTTTGACACCAAGGAAGTCTCTAGTACACTTTCACCATACAAAAAAAAATAAAATAAATGAAAAATACATAAATGTGTTTCTACATTGCTACTGTTTATTTTAAGAAATAAAACATTCATCATCTTAAAATTCTCTACTTCTGTACACGGATTGCTGTGTGGTATGGGTGAGGGTAGCAGCAAATTATAGTCACTTCGGCAGCACAGATAAACTGCAGCTCTTTGTAGTCCTGTTTCTGCAACATCCATGGTAGAATTCAGAATTTATTGAGAGCTGGCTTTCCTCACTTCACTGGCAAAGGAATTGCTGGCTTAATTACCCCCAGGGGTCCAGTGTAAATTATGGCCATAGATCTGGAGAAAGAAGATGGCAGAAAATAAACACTCAGCAGCATTTAAAAAACAAGAAATTCACCTCTGCTGAGGATGCTTTCAGTCCCCTGTCTCCTCTGAAGTTGGGAAGGGGACCATCCCCTCCTGGTCCTGGATAAATCCCTAGTTCTGCCACACCCTTCTCAGTCTCAGAAACATCTCTCTTAGACTAGAAGCTTCATTCACCAAGATCAAATAAACCTGGGTTTAGAAGACTGTGTTTTCCTCTGCTTATCTACTACGCTGCCAACATTTCCACCTTTGGAGAGAACCCTTGATCCTTATGCATCACCCTTGCTCATTGTTTAATGCTAAACTCTTGGGAGAAATTCATGAGCACAGTTGTGAATTAATTAAGATGTGGATTAATTCATGTTTTCCCATGAAACAAGGACCAGTAACATTATATCTAACAGCTACTGAGAGTTACCGCTGTGCCTTTGGTCTCATCCAAGCCTCACCATCACTGTAGTCACTGGTAGGCATTACTGGGAGTATTCTTAATTCAGTGACTGAATTTTGGTACAGCGTGAGGAGAATGACGCTTAGATACTAGCCTCCCAGGCTGAGTGGGAAGTACCTGGCCTGAAGGAGTGAGAGGTGGAGGCAGCTTCCATCCAAACGTGGGTGATCTGACCCTCGAGCCCACACTTTTAGCCAATTCACTCATTTTTGCCTTCCTGGTAGGAGAATTCTGGGCACGAAGGAGGGAAGGAGAGTCTAGAAAGAAAAAATGGAAAGGCTGTCAAGCCTTCTCCATCCTGATCCCGGTCAGCTCCGTTTATATACTCAGAAGTGCATTGTTTTGACATGTGACTCCCTCCTGGAGTTCAGGCTGACACTCTGAGCCTGTATTTGACATCTGAAGCCTGGATCCCTTAGTCAAGGGCATTGAAGGCATCCTCATGTGGTATTGTCAGATTGTCTCCTGCAATTTCCCCAGTTTTAGGGAGCAATTTGGATTGGCAGCATTGAAAAGATAGGTGAAGACAGTAGTGATGAGGGTGTGGTCTCACTGGGGGCTGAAATGTTGCCACAGCTCCCAACAAGAGCTTTGAGGCTTTTCCAAAAGCAACCCCACTATGGCAATAATGTGGGAGAGGTCCGCCCTGTGCCCAGAGCTCACGATCCTGCTGATGAATTACGTGGTTAATGTGCTAGAAAATCCTTTATGAAACAGCATTTCCCTTACCAGCTTCCCAGCTGCCCACACCTGGGATGTGCCAGTTTCTTGTGTAAATACAGCAACCTTGCCAGCACTACCGTATTTCATTGCCATCGAAAAGACAACAAACCAGGTCATAACTATCCACCAACTCCTTGAAACCCACCCAGCAATCTGGACACCACATCACACCCGGCATCCCCTTTAAGTCCCTAATACACCAGGTTGTCCCTCAGCGGTAGCACCCAGCCCAACTTCTGCCATCACCCCCAAAATGATGCTTCACCTTTCTCTCTAATGGAATTGAAACCACGGTGAGCCACTGGGAGAAAGTGATTCTTCCTCTGAGCCCAGAATTACATGTAGAAATGGCCCTAAGACAAGTACTGGGCTTTCTTCAGCCCGGGACTCTCACAGACATGCCTGTGCTTTATTTGTGTGTGACTGAAGCTACGATAAAGGAAAAAATACAGTAGAAAGCAGGGCAGTATGTTTCCACTTTTGGGGTCTGCCACTGTATCACCTCGGAGAAGTTACTTAACCTCTTTGCGTCCTGGTTTCCTCATGAATATTGAGAGCGGATTGTACTGGAGAATCTTTGTGGGCTCTTTTAGAATAACAATTTGATAATTCCAAACACTACAACAGTAGGAATTCTCTCCTTATTTTGAGCTACAAAGTATTAATCAAGACTCAGTAAAATTCTTCAGTAAATACTAAGTGTTGATGCACAGAATCTAGAAGAAGCTGAATGTTTACACCCAGGGTTGGCATGAACGTTTATCTGGTGGACGTCAGAATAGAGCATGACACAAAATGGTAAGAGAGAGACAGTGCCTTACTTGAAAGAAAGAAGCCACTTTTCAGCATCACCCTATTGGTGATCCAAGCTCCAAAGGTACAGAAGAGGACAGGTTGGCTGAGAGGCTAACCATCAAAGAAAATGAGTTTCTCCATGTGGGGGAGGTAGCGCCTTGCTGGCAGCCAAGCACCCGAGGTGAACCCAACAGAGCTTTCCAAGTGGACAAAAATTTGCGCGTTCAGTCCAAAAAGAGTCAGGAAAGGGATGACTAAGTGTCACATTATGAGAAGAGTTAGCCAAATTCCAGGAAGTCCATCAAGAAATAAAATAACATAGAGTAGGAGGATCTGAGGCTTCATATGAGTACCGACCTACGGGCAGGCTGGCATGGATTTGGGGGAGGCAGGCCAAGTAGAAAACTAGGAACAGAATTGACTAAAGTGCCAGAATAGAAGTTGGGAAAGTTGTTTAGCTATTTGGGGGGGCAGGTTTTATGGGCTTATGAAGCAGAGTCTCTTCTGATCTCTGAAAACAACTGTCCTTTAAAGGGTCAAGGAGTCCTATTAAAATAGAGATACATGAATACTTTGAAAAATATTCCATAAAATTAAGATAGCCTAATATTAGGCTAAATAAAGAAAAGAATTCAGACCATGAGTGAATGAACTGGAATTTTAGTAAATGACATGACTCCCACCATTACTTTTGACAGTCTTTGTTCTGGTCTGTAAGATGTGTGTGTATCATTGCCATTGAGGATCACATTACAGAAGCTTAGGAACCTCACAAGCCAACACCTAATTTGGCTTCTTAGTGGTAGAAAAAGAAAAGAAAAATAATCCTGACAGATGTGTCCCATGACAGCCAAGTGCTGCAAATTAAAGAATGTCTGCAGTGTTCCTGTCAGGTCCTGTTCTCCTCAAGAAAGCCTTCTCACAGGTGAGCAATTTCAGGTTTTTCAGTTGGTGAAAACTACCTCCCAGATGCTGAGCTGGGCCGGACCCCAAGGCCAGTCTTCAAAGACAAGTGAGACTAGTGAGTTGGACCCAGTTGGGTTGCTTTCAATCGTGCTTACAATGGAGCCTGCAAAATTAAACACTCAGTCCAAGAGGCACACGTGAGATGGGTAAGGGGCCGAGGCTCTCTGCTGCCCTGGAAGCTCCAGAGTGTTTGAGGTGGTCTCTACAGAGCAAAGGAAGTAAGGACTCCTTCAGTGTAGACAAGCCCAGAACCTCTGGCTGGTTAGCGCAGCAAGAAGGCTGAGCAGGAGAGGGCCCTTCTCATAACCAGCTGAGGAAATCTGTACCCCAGTTACTGACTTCATTGCTCTGTCTTCCACTTCGTAATCGGGTCTTTGAAATGGTCCAGTGAAGCAGGCCAGTCAATGGACTACCAAAGATCGGAGCCCACTTCACATTTTAAAAATGGCGAGACAACATTGGACTGTCCCCACCTTGCTAAGCATTTGTTTAAAAACCTAAAGAGAAAACTGAAATTCCTACTAATTTTCATAGAAGTTAGAAAGGGCAAGAAAAACAAATGTAAAAGCCCCTTTCACACCTGACGCCTTGTCCAACTTTCACTGAAGTCAACAAGGACCACCATTGACTATGGTGGAGCACCCAGACTGTGACGGAACAGAGGGGCAAGCTCCAGCTTGCTGGGCCGGGGGTAGATCAACTTTCCAGAACGTGCTGGAATAGTTTAGATTTTGTGCTTAGCCCTAGATACCATAGAGCCAAATATTCCTAGTCTCCAGTGCTTGAGAGCTTGTCCTCAAGCTTTGGCCCAGCTAGTGATTCTATGGGAAGCAAAACCCACGCTGAGTTTTAAGCTGTCAGGATAAAATGACATGCAGAGGGGAAATGAGGGCAGGCTGCTGAAGGCAAGGGTAAGAGAACAGGGCGTGTGTGATATGGGAACCGCAGCCGGAAAGCCAGAGCACAATATGAGATGCAACCAGCGAGAGAAACAAAGGGCAGCCAGACAATATTTCACAAATACATTAGGAGCAAAACAAAGGAGAATGTAGACCCGCTAATTAGCGGGGAGGGAAAACAGATAGCAGATGCATCAGAAGGCTTGAGCTTTTAATACCTATTATGCTCGAGGCTTCACAAAAGTGGTTAGCTATCATCAGAAGCTGAATATAAACCACAGTAATGAGCACATGGTGGGGGGAAAGGGAAGTTTAAATGGAAACCAAACAGATTAGTAACTACTTAGTCAAGCTGGATGGTTTCAAATCAGGCCCTGACAAGAGCTACAGCACTATGGTAATGAAACGGGCTTCTGAGATGCAAGTTTCTGTAAAAAAAAATTCTATGGAAAGAGTGGGGAGATTGCAGGTGGTGGAGTCTGAGGTTAATGCAGAGTCAGCATCGGGGCAAGAGGACATTAGAAGTGGCTGGAAAGGAGGGCAGGACTGCAGCATCCCCATCGCTTGATGGTCAAGGTGAGTTAGAGGGAGAGAGGCATCTGCCCAGACCAGGCGCAGAAGGAAGGGGACTCAATCAGCAAGGGAGCTTGGGACGAGGGCTTGGACGTGCCATGTTCCAAAACAGAGCCGCCATGTCTGCACAAAATGTCAGGCACTTGACCAAGGAAGGCAAAAGTGGGAGCAGGGGATGGACGTGGGAAGAGGAGGTGGCGACTGTAACACAGGAGGCAAAGGCCCAGGAAGCCAAGTGAAGGTTGGCTGCCTTTGGTTTTTGGATTAAAAATGGCTGAAAGGGTTGGCTTCTCTCCTCTGTGTCATGCACTGTGCTAAGTAGTTTGTATGCATTGTAAGAATTTAATATTCTCCATCATCTGATAGGATAGGTACCCTAATTATATTTTATAAACTCTTAACTTCCTTGGGCCTCAGATCCTTCATGAAAATGACTTAAACAGGTAGAGCTAGAAATGTGACAAAGGGAAGTGGCTGCACTGATCTGTTTCTTTGCACCCCCTGAGCTGCATAATCTAGACAAAATCTTTGATTCATTAGCTAAAGCAAAGTATGTGAAATTTAGTTTATTAAGTGATTTTATTTACATGTAACTCGAGATATCCATGCCACTTTTTTTTTTTTAAAAAGCCATAAACAGATGTTTTACTTTAACAAATAAAACATATGAGGCTCTGGGCATTTATCACATCTTTCTCTAACTAGACGAAGAAATGAATAGTATAACTGGGCAGTGATGGCCCACCATTGGCTGCAGTAAATCAAAAAGAATGGCCACAGCCCAGCCACTGTCTCCCAAGGTGGCAGCATCTTAGCGAGGTCACCTTTATCTGAAACAAGGATGACAGAAATGAGCAGGTCTCTCACATTTGCTGCGCCCTTGGCAAATATTGCTAAATAATCCAAGCAGTCTCTCTCTTTGGGCCTATTTTGGGCCCCAAGAGTTCTTCTCCACACACAATACAAGATGCTTACAAGTGCCCTATGGAGTAATTCTTGGTATCCAGGTGTCTGGGGCATCAATTAACTGTCATTAGGATGCTTCGTAAACAAGGACCCAGGAAGTAGCATTTCCTGGCTTGTTTTCTTTTTTTTTTCATTCATTCATTCAAAAAATATTGGAAAATATTGTACTCAAACAGACAAAATAGATTTCTTTACCATATCACTCCTCAATCTTTGGCATGCTGATTCAAATGATAAGTCTATGTAAGTTGGATATAGTACCCAGCATTTCCCAAACTTGGGAATCATTTGAACCAGGGTTGGAACCATCTTCCTACAAGACAATAACATCCTATAGGGCATTCCATGGTCCATATTTTTGAAAGGACAAGGTCTTCTTGGGGGACCAGAAGTGGTATGTTTCTTCTTTGAATAACATTAGCACAATGGATAGACCTGGATTAAGTCTAGGACAGAGCCAGGCAAACACAAAAGATGCTCACTATTCAGGTCCAGACTGAAGAGTTGAAACTCTCTCAATTTCCCCTGCTGGGAGGAAGGATGGATTCTAGGCTCTCACACAGAATGGAGCCTCCTTGAGGAAGGTCAAACAAGTCCACCCATGGTTGATGAGTCAGGAAGGAGGAGGCAGTCAACCATGACCTGGCAGATAAACCTTGACAGATTCCTATTGTCCAGTTTCCCTTTTTATATGCACCATCCACTTACTTCAGGCCACTGAGTTGTATGTAATGCAATTTATTAGGTTCCAACTTTCTTTGGTAACATTCAGAGCTTAACTATACACATATCTGTCAGTGGACATCCTGGAACATTTTTAATACTTTATGTGCATTTAAACTATTTCTAAGAGTGGGTCAGTTTGCAGATGGCCACTCATATCCACTGTACTTCAACTTTTATTGATTTAATGTGTCAGAAGCTGACTTGTCCGCAGAATTTGGAGGCATCTTAAAATAGTACTATATACACTTAACTATATGTTGCTGGGGAGCTGGTGAAACTTTGTTAACTTAGTTTAAAATCCACATAGGGGACCCCCTTAGCCTCTACCACCAAAGCTGTCATTTCTCAGAGTCAAAATAAGTCATTCTCATGGCCAGGCTGGGGGCATCATGCAACTACTTAACCTCTATTCAGCACTTAGTCACTAAATACATATATATTGAACACAGTTCCTCATTGACACTAGGGATGCAGCAATCAAAGCAGACAAAGCACAACTCTGCCTTCACACTGCTGATGGGCCAGTGCGATCTGGAGAGTGGAGTGTGCATCTGTGAGGTCAGAGCCTCCAAAACAGTAGCCCAGGAATTACTCACAGTTTCCATTTAGTAAGTGAAAGACATAATATTTCAATCTGGTTGGGCACTCAAAACAACAAGAGCATATTTAACCTATGAATGACACCATCCAACATCCAGTGCAAGTCCTTCAGCCAGCAAAGTTACTCCAAGCACAAACTTCTGTACATAAACTGTGTGTGATAATGATGAAGGCAGATTTAGTTTCGATTTTGCACGAGTAGAAGTTGTACAAAGAGATAGGAAATCTTTGGGCTCCTATTTAGCCCAAAAGGCTTTCAGTGAATAAAAGCTTCTGTAGACAGCTGGTACTTAAAATAGTAAGAAATGTGGAATGATCATAGTAGAATAAAATGGAAGGGAAAGAAAGAACTAGAGTGGCCAAGTCTATGGACTCTAGAGAGACATTTTGCTTTTGTGCTAAATAGGTTTCTCAGAGGGCAAGGTTCATCGTAGAAGTTTCAGCGAATGTTCCTTCTGGGTGTATGTGTGGGTGGGTGCCTCTCTCTCTCTCTCTCTGTGTGTACATAAATCTAAAAGAAAAATAACCTCCTAGGAGATTCAGAGATCTTGAGGCTGAAGTCCCTGTTTAGTATGAACACAGGATGGACAGACTCCTGAGTAGATGTCCAATTATTAACACAGGATTCAGATCCAGGGACTGTGGTCATTTCTATACTCTGACCACACAAAACCACCAAGTGAATTGATGGCAACCCATGAACTTAATTTTAAGTTGCTTCAAAGGAGCTTTCACTTTCAGAAATAACGATTTAGGAGACCGTCTTTAGAAGTGATAAAATTTCTCTCCCTGAAAACTGCAGGATTGGGTAAGTGGCTTTTTAAAGAGATTTCAAACAGTCCCTTCTATTTTCTATCACAGCAGTATTCAAATGATGCCTCACACTCTGAGGATATGAGCATCTTCTATTGAGCTAATAAATCATCAAGATAGTCTCAAAACTTTGGGTGAAACTTTAAAGTTTCTGTTTAGAAGTCTAGGCTACGTATTTTTTTAGGAGAGGGGCAATATCTTCACTTATTTAGTGCATGGAGGTGTAGAAAAATCTCAAATGGATGGCGAATGTTCAGTCCTTGTGTGGATGTACGTCTGAGGGAATGCACGCATCATGTTTCTGCAGGGTCATTGTGCTTATAACGTAGTGTTCTGAAATGGTGCTGTATCTTTGTTGCTTGGCTCCAAAAAAATTTGCTTCATGGACTTGTCAGGGTTTTAATCTGGTTATTAACCAAGTCTACACCCCCTTTCTCCTCCAGTTATCCATGCAAAAACATTAGTGACTCAAAAATCATAGGCTGTCACGTGCAAAACAATATTCCAATCAAAAATCACTAAGATTCAATATATCAAAATTTTCTCCCAAAGATCTCTTTTCTGGAATTAAAACTTCAGATAAAGTTATATGAAGAAGCATCATAAGTAATGTTACAAAAGAGCAAATGGGGCTGGTCTTCATACCTTTTCAGTGACTTCTTGGTAAGTTCCTTCCATGTACTTTGAATTGTTGCTGTTTGATAGGCTTACCTCCGTCATCATTATTTGCCACTCCCCCCCATAATCTTTCAGGGTGACTTCATATAGCAGATATTGATGGCTTCTAAGCCAGCCCTTAGATCCAAACATGTATATCCAGCTGCCTACCAGACATGTCCATTTAGGTGACCAACTGACATCTCACACTCCACAAGACCATTCTGGGCTCATCACCCACTGACCCTACTCTTGGCCACTTTCTATTCTCCTTTGACTCAATACATATTTGTTGAATAAATGAATGGATGATCTTCAGTAATTTCTCCATGAATGTCATGTAGAAGACAAGTACTTATTTCTCTGTATAATGAGATTTAAATTGGATGGGTCCTTCCTAAAGAAAGTTGGTTCTTCTACTCTTTCTAGAAATCACAGGCTAGCCAAGCACTTGGGAGCTGGCCTTCTGGTCGCCTGAGCAAAGAAGCAAATTCTAGGCTGGGAATCAGAGAGGTTGTATTAAACTTGTCCTACGGTTTACAAATCATCTTTGGCATTTTCTTTTGATCGTCCAAACAAAATGTTATGGTTTCATCAAAATAAACAAACTAAAAGATCCGAATATATTTCTTTGTGCACACACGTACATCAAAGGAGAACAAATTGGTTAATATTGCTGCCCACCTTCCACCGCCATGATGCTCAGTGATGGCCCAGTCCAATGATGTTTGAGGCTGTGACTCTGGCCAACTCTTAATTAACCAACAGGGTAGAATAATGTGTTAGTTCACGATGCTCCTTTGAAAGAGAATATACACCATAGAGTATGTGGAATTTATTTGACTTTTCCAAGTGACTCTAATACTTGAGTTCTTCTAAATGATGCTTGTGTTTCTTGTATGAGTCTTTAACTTCTCGCATGGTTGGGGCCCCAGAGAATATTCTGGCAAATATCCAGGGACTCTTAACCAGTGATTGAGGGACCAATGATCACCTCCAATGCATGACAATAGTTCTTTACAGATCAAAAAGTACTGTTGCTTACGTAGCTGTGCTTCTCTGGGTTTTGACACCCTGGGGAGTAAGTGCACAGACAGGGCCAGCTGTCACGAGGGAGTCCCTGGGAAGAATCTCAAGTGGCTGATCCTTCTTTGACTTGTCTCTCCGATCCTCACTAAAGAAAAGCTTTCGTTTCAGGGCAAGTCACAAATTGACTCTATGACATGTACACAGTGCTTTTACACTTACTTTTGAAAGGATTTTTGATACATGATCTTATTCAGCCCCCAGAGAAGTAAAAACACTTACCCAAGGTCACACAGTTAGTAAGAGGGGAGTCTCCTGTTCAAGCCCAAACCTCCACAAATCTGTCTCATTGTGCACCCACCCTAACCAAACCACCTCACTGGATTGGATTTCAACTCCCAGCTGCTTGAATTTCCACTATTTGTGATATTTCCCCCTTTTTTTGTTACAAAGCAAATACACCAGAAAGGGCTAAGTGAATTCAAACTCTCAGGGGACAGATGATGGAAGACATAAAGAATAAAAGGCAAATGTTAACTACTATGAACATAATAGATAAACAACAAATTTCTTCTATATAGCATAGGGAACTATGTTCAATATTTTACAGTAACCTATAATGGAAAAGAATATGAAAATGAATATATGTATGTATATGTATGAAATGTGATGCTGTACACCAGAAATTGACACATTGTAAGTGACTAAACTTCAATGAAAAAAAAAAAAAGAATACAAAATAATAAAAGGTACACATTGCCCAGAGGGCAAAAAACAGGCAGGTGTGAAGGCTTAGGAAGGTGACCCTGGGACAGCAGACGCTTGGCCTTCCCAGCCATCGTGTGGCGAGCTCGCTGACATTGACATTTCATATTCATGTGGAAAATTTCCCATGGAGCCAACAACATCTGCATGACAAGAGCAAAGTCTCAAGCTTAGAGAACTGACTCTTGAACCTAGGAAATCAGTGTGCTAACCTACCCGCCCCCGCTGTGAACACAGGAGACCTTGGCAATGAGAAGTCCCCTAGCATGTACCCCACTCTGGAGTGTGTCTGCCACGCCGTCCTGTGTCAATGCTGAACCGATGTTCAGGCCACCCTGCTTGTGATCCACTCCCTTTGTATTCTGAGTGCTGATAATGACTATGGTGTCACACTCCTGAAAAGACGGTCGTGCTGTTGCACGCAGCAATATTTGTTCAAGACCCTTTATCACCAAACAAGTGAAACTAGAATGCAGAGAGTTCACTCATGACTCATTGGTATGGGAGGGGCTGAAAAAGAGGAGTATATTTTGATTTCCAAAGGAAGATTTTATCCTCAAAAACTTTATCATTATTATTATTAGTTTTATTTTTTTTAATTTTTAAACATTTTTTATTGAGTTATATAGCCATTTTACAATGTTGTGTTAAATGTTGTGTTAAATTCCAGTGTAGAGCACAATTTTTCAGTTACACATGAACATACATATATTCATTGTCACATTTATTAGTTTTATTTTGACACGAGTATTTACTCAGGAGTATCTGTCATCATCTGGCCACGAATGGTAATTGAAAGAAGAATTGATTTTCATTGTAGCTAATAAAAAGCAAGTCATTATTAATACAAATTGGCCTTAATTACAGTTGTCTGGAGACTGTCTTATCAGCCTGAGCGGGGCAGAAAGAAGCTAAGATGTACAATAATAGCACTTCCTCATCGATGGGTTAAACTTGTGTGCTCACTAATGGCATGTAAATTAGCACGGGAGCAAATTTAGTCCATTTGACCCTCCAGGACAGAGTCTAACACTGCTGGTGAGTGATGTTTAGTAGACATGTCACTTATTTGCGCCCTGTACCGTTCAGAGGTGCATATACAGTGGGTCTGCTGTGTTCTATCTAACGAGTGGAGATCCTGTCAATCTTTCACATCAGGGCTTGGCTCACAAAATATTAGGCAACTGTCATGCTCACTTTGTATAGAAGTCTTGAAGATTAGTAAACTCTTCACTGGCCGTATTTTGGAGACCCCTTATTTTTAAGGACATGTTTTCCAGCCACGCTTCTCATCTGGTTCCTTGGTGAACAGCTAATGGAAATAAAATCTACCACTGTCTCAGCTGGAGCACTAAAGAATCCCCATGCGAGGACAATAAAGGCTCTCTTTCCCAGAGTCTTCTCACTGGCTCTGAACCAGACTCCAAGGCAGTGCCGACAGCTCCAGGCTGTGGCCTCGCTAGTGTTTAAGGACACCTATCTATTCTCAACACAATGCCCGAGGCTCGGAGAAGCTGGAGAATTTCTAGAGCTGTGCTTATTTGCTCTGATGAGAGGAAAAAAGCGATGTTTATTTTCTTTCCCTAATCGCCACCCTCCCCACCCCACACAAATGCACACATATAAACTGGAGGAACAATATCTTTGAGTGTTGAGGGGCCCTCTCTGCCAAGCAGGCTGAGAATGCAGGGAAAATCAAGGCAGATGGGGTGGTGACCATTTCCAATTACTATATAACCATCATATTTTGGTCCCTGGGTACCTACAAAGTTGTTTGAAAACAGTGAATGCTGAGATGGGCTGGGTGTACTGGGTGAGGAAAGGTTTCTGAAACAGCAGATGCAGCCTGCTATTCACTAATTCTTATTAAGAACTATTTTCAGTGTTGAATTGGTACTGTTCCTTTATCCCAGATGCAGACTAAAATGGTCTCTTTAATGTCATGTCTTCAAATTACATAGGAATAAACCAGAGGTTGGACCTACACCTGCAGCTGATAACTGCTTATAGGATTTATAATGCAAAATAGCTAATTAAGATAAGGGTCAAGTGGTAGTTTTCTGCTGATATTAGCATAGAAACTCATGGTTGTGTCTCTGTGAGCTTTTACCCTGTACAGTATCAGCAAGCTAAAAACTAATGGTTAATTTCAACACCGGATCTTTCAAAAATAAGCTGGCCTTCTACATAAAATACATTTGAGTTGGCATTCACCTATGATCACAAATCATCTCAGTGTAGACTGGAGTTCCTTTAAACCACAGTCTCTCAAAGTAGGACTTCAGGACCATATACAACAGAGTCAACTAAGGATACTTTTTAAGATACAAATTCCTTGACATTACCCTGGTCCTGCTGGGCTAAGTTCCAGAAATCTGCATTTTACCAATGTCCTTCAATGTGATTTTGATCAACACCACTATTAAGAATTTACTCTCTAAAGCAAAGTGGAATAATTGACTGAATTCTTGTCATGTCTTTATGATGATGAAACAACCAGCACAAACAGTCCTATGAAAGGAGGATGCTGTTTACCAGGCTCTGATCCCTGAGCACAGGTTCTATTCTGAACCACTCTTTCTCGTTCCTTTTTAGGCAGCTCTGGACTCTGACATCTGCCCCTCCTGAATCTCCCACACTCAGCCAGCTCTGCCCAGTCCACAGGGCACTAGGCAAGGCTTGCTTCACATAGAATTGAGTTATCCTTACCCACAAATTCTGCAGGAGTAGGGGGTTAGTGATTAAGTCCTCTAAGTTAAATTTCTTTCTCACTTTTCTTACTAAATTTTGAGTCAGAAAATGTAAATCACCTATAGTAAAGTTTCCTTTTAGACTTTGTTTAATTGGAAATTCATCAATTTTAGAAAGAAAATGAGGCATCAGCTGTGATGATAGTTAGGACCCTTTGGTCTCATAGCCAGCCAGGATCCACTGGTGATCACAGGACGCCCCCAGCAGATCACGATGCCCCAACCCTCTCATGGTATTGCAGTTGCATTAATGGCTGTATCTGCTCTTCCTCTTGAGGGAAGCAGGCAAACACGGAGTTGACTGTTCAGAGAGCCCTGCATGAAGATGGCTAAGAGTGAAGAAAATACACAACATTTCAACTTGTTAAGTATTTTGAATTTGCCTAATAGCCAATGCAGTAAAAGTTACTTAAGTTCCTCAAAAGACAGGAACATCTTTTCAGCCCTCTCAACAAGGTCCTCTCAAAGTCCACCTGATACTACTGTTTAACTCCTTGGCTGTACATTTGGAAATTTTTTAGAAATCACTTGTTCCGATGATTTAATTAAAAGTTAAGCCTCATATATGTTTGAAAATATATCGGCAAATGTCAAAGAGTTTATTCCCTGTCTTTTCTTCTAGGAGTTCTATGGTTTCAAGTCTTACATTTAATTCTTAAACCATCTTGAGTTTATTTTGCATATGGTATAATAAAGGGGTCCAGTTTAATTATTTTCATGTATCTGTTCAATTTTCCCAAAATCATTTATTGAAGAGACTGTCTTTTCCCCATTGTATATACTTGCCTCCTTTATCATAGATTAGTTGACCATATGAGCATGGGTTTATTTCTGGAGTCCCTATTCTGTTCCATTGACCTACATGTCTATTTTTGTGCCAGTATGATACTGTTTTGATTACCATAGCTTTGTAGTATAGTTTTAAGTCTGGGAGCATACCTCCAGCTCTGTTCTTCTTTCTCAAGACTGCTTTGACTATTTGGAATCTTTTTTGTTTCCATACAAATTTTAGGATTATTTGCTCTATTTCTGTGAAAAATGCCATTGGTATTTTGATAGGGATTGCACTGAATCTGTAGATTGCTTTGGGTAGTATGGACATTTTAACAATATTGATTCTTCCAGCTCATGAGATTGGAATATCTTTATTTGTGTCATCTTCAATTTCTTTTTTCAATGCCTTATAGTTTTCAGAACACAGAACTTTCAACTCCTTGGTTAAATTTTTTTCTTAGGCATTTTATCCTTTTTATGCAATTGTAAGTGAGATTGTTTTCTTCTTTTCTCTTTCTGATAGTTCATTATTAGTGTATAGAAGTACAGCAGATTCCTGTATATTAATTTTGTGTCCTACAACTTTACTGAATTCACTTATTAGTTGTAATAGTTTGTGTGTGTGTGTGTGTGTGGCATCCTTGGGGTTTTCTATATATAATATCATGTCACCTGCAAATAGTGACAATTTTATTTCTTCATTTCCAATTTGGATACCATTTATTTCTGTTTCTTGCCTAACTACTGTGTCTAGGGCTTCCAATACTGTGTTGAAGAAAAGTACTGAGAGTGGGCATCCTTGTCTTGTTCTTGATCTTAGAGGAAAAGATTTCAACTTTTCAACATTGAGAATGATGTCAGCTGTGGGTTTGTCATATATGGCCTATATTAGATTGAGGTATGTTCCCTCTGTATCTGAGGCAAAGACAGCAAAAGCAAAAATAAACAAGTGGGACTACATCAAACTAAAAAGCTTTTGCACATTGAAGGAAAGCACCAACAAATCTAAAAGACAATCTACTGAATGGGAGAAGATATTTGCTTTGGTATATTCAATAAGGATTTGATACCCAAAATAAAAAGAATGCATACAACTCAATATCAAAAAACAAACAACCAGATAAAAATGTGCAGAGGACCTGAATAGACATTTTTCCAAAGAAGACACACAGATGGCCAACAAGAATGTGAAAGAGTGCTCAACATTACTAATCATCAGAGAAATATAAATTAATAACACAATGAGACACCACCTTATACCTGTCAGAATGGCTATTATCAAAAAGAAACAGCAAGAGTTGACAAGGATGTGAAGAAAAGGGAACTCTCAGGCACTGTTGGTGGAAATGTAAATTGGTGCAGCCACTGTGGAAAACAGTATGGAGGCTCCTCAAAAAACTAAAACCAAAACTATCATAGTACCCAGCAATTCTACTTCTGGGTATTTATCCAAAGAAAGTAAAAACACTGATCTGAAAAGATATGTGTACCCCTCTGTTGATTTCAGTACTCTTTACAGTACAGCCAAGATGTGGAAGCAGCTTGAGTGTCCATCAGTAGATGAATGGATAAGGAAGATGTGGGGTGTGTGTGTGTGTGTGTGTGTGTATTTTACACATGCTGGAATATTACTTAGCCATGAAAAAGAGTAAAATCTTGCCCTTTGTGGCACCATGGATAGACCAGGAGAATAAGTGAAATAAGTCAAACAGAGAAAAACAATACCATATGATTTCACTTATATGTGGGATGTAAAAAATAAAACAAACAAACAAAGCAGAACAAACACAGACTCATAGATACAGAGAATAAACTGGTGGTTGCCAAGGGGAAGGGAGTGGATGGAAGGATGAAATAGGTGACCAGGATTAAGAGGTTCAAACCTTTAGCTATAAGATAATGTCACAAGGATGTAAAGTACATATATGGAGTGTAATCAATAATATTGAAACAACTTTATATGGTGACGGATGGTAGTTGGTCTTATTTCAGCGACCAATTCACAACATATAAAACTACTGAATTGCTATGTTGTACACCTGAAACTAATGTAATATTGGATGTTAATAATAACTCAGTTAAACAGAAAAGAAAAGATATCAGTGAAGATAGAGAGTCTTGTTCTTGGGATTCTGATTGACAAGGAGGAACAGATTGACTTGGCATGTATTAGAACTCATTAATCTTCTTCAAGTACATTCTGGGGAAACATGGAGTTCTCTCAACAAGCTGTTACTAAAACAGCACTTTTATTTGCACAGTTGGAATCCTAACAGTTTAAATGGAAATCACAAGTTAAGAAAGAGAGGCATACACTCCTATGATAAAATTTTCTGTGATCATACAACCTGATCTTGTAAGCCGCACAACGCGAATTAAACAATATCACTCTGTTGTTCCAGTTGCTGTAGTTCTAATATCTAAATAGGATACTTAATAACTAAATAAGGTCAATTGTAGATATCACTTGTTAAAATGTTGATCCTTATCTGTTAGTAAATTTCATATCTCCTTTAGGTACCACCTATTTGTATTTCAAAAGAAACCATTTATTCACTGGAGATCTGGAAGCCTGAGCTTCTGCATATCATTGGGAGATACGATGCTAAAATGATACAAGATGGAAAAAAAATCAATGGAGCTATCTTTTTTTTTTTTTTTTAAAGAAAGAAATCAGTCAAAATAAAACAAAGGTAGTGCAGACACCCTCTAAATATTGGCGGGAGATTTGGGCTGATGGGAATTTTCATGAACTTAGCATTTCTGGCTTTGTTCTTTCTCCAAATGCTGTCTCTGCAGATTTAAATCCATCTGATTTCAGAATGCTGGATTTGTAACTGAGAAGAAATAGTGCAGATGGCTAAATTATCCTCATTTGTTTGAAACCATGACAACTTACCATAATATAGCTTTAAACACCTGAAATTAATTAGAGAGGGTCTATTTGAATGTGGAGAGTATGATTTACAGTATGAGCTTAAATACAGAGACGTGTTTTGGTTTCAGGTTGTCATTTATTATTTTAGCTATAAATGTTGATCAAACAAACTTTGTTTTATCTTTTGATGAAGACCGTTTTAAGGGGCAGCAGGGAGGGGTGTGCTGTCCAGTATTAAGAGCATATAAAATTTTAAAGAACCAGGACAAAATTTTCTTAAGTTCATGACATAAACCTTTACTGATTATTATGAGGAGGTAAGAAGGTACATGAACAATTTTTAAGTACCTTCTAAGCATTATATTTTTTTAACGATAGTACTCCCAGAACTTTATTATAGGTCCTTCAAGGGCTCAAGCTAGGCCTTGTTAATCTCTTCACTTCACAGTAACTTATAAAGGGAAAAGTAAAGTGTAGTGGTGACAGAAAAATCCTGGTTTGAATCTTAAATACACAGCTGACTAGCTGTGTGACCTTGCGGAAAAGACTTTACCACTCTGATACAGAAAGATGATTCACAGATGAGACAGAAATAGAATCAGAGATAATGGGACAAAGACTGTGCCTGACAGTGAAATCTCTTTGAGGAAATAAAAAAAGTATTTAGGGTCTAGGTATATTGAATCTGAGATGCTGGTGGGCTATCCAGGGAAGAGTCTATGGCAGGTGGTGGGGAATCGGGGTCTGAGAGAGAAGTGTCATATACAGATAGATACTTGGATGTCATGGACATATAATATTTTTATTTGTGCAAGTGAATGAGATCACCAAATTTCTTTTCCTTTTGAATATAAAGAAAAAAGAGTAACTCTGAAGATACCCTTGGAAAGTTGAAATGATCAATGATGATGAAAGAAACCAGGAAAGGGCAACCTGAATATAGAAGGAAAATCAAGATACTATTATTTCACAGAGTGTTTGAATAGGAGAAGGTAGATCAAAAGATCAAACACTTTAGAGTGATCAAAAAGGATCAGGATGGGAAAAATAAAAGGCAAGAGGTTAGGAGTAAGTGTAATAAGAAAAAGCAGGCACTAAGTTTAGACACACTTTTAAGGAGTTAAGGGGAAAAAAAAAGAGGTAAAATAGTACAGTGATTCGAGGCAGTCCAGAGAAATTCTTTTAAAGTTGGGAGACCAGAGGATGTTTGTTGATGGCGCAAAGGACTCAAAGAGAAAAAGAAATTGATGAAGAGAGTCTCCAGTGAAGTGAGGAGGAAATAAGTTGGGGATGCTTTTGGAGTCTGACCGCAGTGATTCCTGGAGTGGTACTGTATGGACTTGCCGCATACACGGTTTGAGAGAACCACCAAAAAGAACTGGTCATGTAAATACCTCCTAATTTTGGTCTGTTTTGAAATGGCATGTGCTTTGTAAGCGTATCTTCTTTCTCTAAAAGGAAGGGTTCCTCACTGAGGAAAATTTAAGGAATCCCAAGCCACTGATTAGATATCAAGTCAGTTTTGTGGCCGGGAACACTCAGCATTGGCTCTCACTGTGGTTCCAGAAACAGGATTCTTGGTTTAACTCTTGGCTAAGAGCATCACTCCGGGCCCCAGCAGGTAACACAAGCCTTTGAAAAGAGTTTTATGGCGGGTGTCGGCAGATACAGAAACCACTCCGGTTATTTTACAAGGATAATTTTACATAAGGACATTTACTGGGTGACCGAAAGGCCAGACAGAGGACAGTAAATAATCACCGAGGTTAAATCAGCTGCATGAAGCAGGTTGGGCAGAGGGACTGCAGGCAGCAATTGGAATTATTAAAATGCAGATGATTAGAGAAAGGATGTCATGGAGAAGGAAACAGATCTCCAAGAAGGGGGCAGGGTGGGGGGGTGATGAGCCTGGTTGCACAGGTTTTGATAAGCAAACTAATTCCATTTTTGCTGCTCCTGGAACACAATGCTACTGTCCGGGTGAGAGAGTGAAGCTGCCTGGATGCTTCTAGGAACGAGAGGCAAAAACAAGGGAGGAAAAAAAAGTCCCTTCTCTTCCAGCAGGCTTGCGTCTCCCTCCACACAGGAGGACCTGATGCACAGCTCTGGGCCTCGCAGAGATGACAACCAAGCGCCGCGTCACAAAGCAGGATGCATGAAGCAGGGACTGTGAGTTTGGACACTGAGAGTTAAGAGCTTTCCAACCAGCGCAGGAGTGTTGAGAAAGGTGAAAATGGCATGAAGAGAAACTAACCAGGTGTAGTGAAGGACCCGGGGGGTGGCAACAGCGGCGGAGTCATCCCCATTTGAGAGGCCCAGGGCAAAAGCACAAATCGAAACATGCCTACCGGATTCCTGTACGTATTTCAGAATACGCACTGAGCAAACAAACTGTGAAATGAAATATATTCTATCCTCTTACCTTTACAAATATCATTTCCTCCTAACCTGGAAGCTGGCTTTGAATTTATAATTCCGGGGCTCCTTGGAGTTCTACTGGAAACTTGTGGCTTAGGGAGAGCCAGCAGTCCTTGTTCTTCAGCCATCAGCCCATCCCCTCTTTTCTCCCCATCCTGCACCCACCAGCTCTGTACTGTCCCATGAGGGGGGTCCCTCGTGCATGAGTCTGAACATACCCTGGTTCAGTTCACTCCGCCATAAGCAAATGAGACTCAACCTCCCCTTGAACCAATGGCTGAAAACACTGAGTGCACGATCGACCCAGAAGAAAAAGGCCAGCAGAACATGCAGCTTGGATTGAGTCATCTGTGCAGAAGTAATGGGAGTCGCTAGTCCTTGGAGCCTGATGGAGAAGGGGACAGTGCATGCTTGCAGGTGACATGGCACCTGTCCCTAGGGGATGAGGCCACAAGGAGGGTTCTAGAGAGAGGAGCATGTCACGAGTCTCCTGACATCAACCTTGTGCCAGAGAGCCCAGCCTCGTCATAATGTAGTCAAGAGCCAAGTTTCCAGTTCTGAACATACTGGAGGAGAGAAGAGAGGTGAGGAACAGTTTGCTATTGAGACCAGATAACCTTAAACTTTAAACCAGAGATGTGTGCTAAGTATAGAGGACTTACTCCAGGAAAGAAGAAATGTCCAGGGAAGGAGGTTAATCATGATGACTACATACCACTGCCTTTTGTCCTACTGACTGGAAGAAAGCACATTTTTCTCTGGGTCTCTTAGTCTCTTAGTCTCCTTCTTAGTTCTGATGTTCATTCGTATTTTTGTCTTAACCTTTTTGTTTGGGTGACATCCTTTTTTTTTTTTTTTTAAATCTTTCCCAAATCCTTTTAAGGAAGAAGTAGCACAAAAATGTACATAATAAACAGGAGCAGGACAGTGAATCATAGTAGAATGCAGTGCTTCTCAGGGGTCTCCCAACCACTGATTCATAGCAGAATCAGCCTTATAAAAAGATCTGGGTTTTGGGTCCAGGTTCCAGGTTTCTGGGAGTTGGCCTTAAGGTAATTATCAATAATCATTGGTGGCATGGTTAAGAGTAGAGATTCTGGGGTTATAGAGTAGCTTTGAGATCTAGGGAAGGTTTATTTACCTTGCTGAGCCTTATTTTCTTATTTATAAAAAGGAAAAGTAACAGTACCTATTCTATAGGATTTCAGGAAATCAAGAGATAGTACCTGCGAAGGAATTGGCAGAGTCTTCATCTAGCACCATTAGGGACCAGTGTGTAATCTTCCCCCTGGGTTTCATGGGTTGGCCACTGTGGAAGGTCACTCTTTGCTTGACTTAATGTAGAGGGAATTTCAATGGCTCTCAAAGAGACAGGACCCTCCCATTCTGCACTACTTTGGGAGTTGACTCACCAGTTAGGATTTCACTCATCCCAAGTGCAACAAAAAAAGTTGGGACAGGCATTTCACTGCCCTACCCACAGATGGCAAAGGCAGGGCAAGTAAGGGCACATGTCCCGATCCAGGGCTGTGTGATGCTTGGCTGCTGGAGCTCCACGGAAAACTCTGGAACTGCAACTCTTAAGAGATTATTTTTATTCCTGTGCTGTGCCACTGTTTTTTACTCAGCTTGCATTGAGAACGCACCTCTCAGTTAGAAATTGCACCACCGGGCATTAGAACTCTGTGCAAAGTCCATCACTGAAAAAGGCTGAGGCGTAATAGAACACATTTGAAATAGCTCAGGAAATACACATGTTCAGTTACAGAAGCTTTCAGAGTAAATGGCTTGGCTACTTGAAGCAGAAAGTAAGAAAATAAGCCTGGCTAAATAAGGGAATCTTTTCTAGATTTTTATTTCTTTTCCCTCGGGGATTCAGGGACGACTGCCAGGTGTAGTTCTAGCAAATTTTAGGAAACAGATTACTTCAATAGAGGTAAAGGGAGAACTTGACTTGTCTGACTCCTTTGGGTTTTCTTTTTTTTTAAGTAATATTTATACTCCAACTCTTTCCCAAAAAACATTGAAGCAGCAATCATCCCTCCTGCTCCAGAGCCTCAATTTTGAACAACAGAGTTGGTTTAAGCACCCTGCCACTTCTCTTGCTGGAGGCAACGTTCCTTGGTTAGGTGAAGACAGACTTCAAGGTGAAGTTTCAATTCTGTGTTGCAGCCCCAGCTGTTTCGTTGCAAAGTCTGGGAACCTGCATGTCAGCACACACAGCATCATACATCGACCCCCAAACCAAAAACCTGAGGAACGGGTTCAATTTAATGTGAGACAAAGGAAGCATGCTTCTGGCTTTTAAGACCCCCATTATCCTTATCTCCTGCACACAGTTCTGGGCTCAAGTCTCGGAAACCGAGATGCTTTCAGGAACTCTTTGCTTTAGGGGATGTTCACAATAGCCATCAAGAGAAATCTCACAGCTTGCCTATTTTCCAGCAAAACATCTAAGCTGGGTTTGCCTTTTGACAGAGCAAAGGGCTTTAAAAAAAGAAAAAAAAAATTCCTAAACTCTAGAAGACCTGCCTACCCACACAGCAATTCATGACTAAACAGGAGGTTGAAGAACAGCAGGGAAGGCAAGGTTGATCTTCTCAGTCTAAATTGGCGAATGTTACAAGTGATAAATTCTTCAGATAACTTCTTGATGAACAAAAATAGAGTCTGCAGAGGGAGCGCTGGATTCCTTCAGGGGAAGGTGTCTGTCTGCTTCCACCAGTGATTCAAACAGGTGAGCCCACCAGGTCTGCGGCCACTGGGAGAATCCTGGCCTCATTAAGTGGATGGAAATTTGTGGGGCTGGTGTCCTTTCTCATGCATCCTCTCCCAGGATCACACACACATCCTAAGAATCAAGGGTCTGACTGCTCTAGTCCCTTTGGTGTTCATCCAGTGCCCACCGAAGTTCCCTGTTGCCCACCTAAAGTACCTACCCACCTCACTACCCAAAAAGACCCACCCGTGTAAACCCTTTCTCAAGCCTTGCTGATGTCAGATTTCCAAGTCTGTTCCTGGGTGGGTAAACCGTACACACTAATTCAGGTTAATTTGTGAGTAAGTATCAGTGCTTTCAAATGCTATCTCTGCAGATCGGAGTTACATCTCATTAGGGTTTAGAGCCTATGATGCAGATCACAGGAAGGGGGAATGGGACAATGTGCCTCATCATAAGAGGGCTGGTAAAAATAGCTGCGGCTAGAACTTCAAATAGATATAGCACTTCTCGGTGCTTTAATGAGTATCAAGTGATCCAACTCGCATCTATCTTTGGAGGCAAATCCGGTTATCGTTCCCATTTTACAGATGAGGAGACTGAGACAGAGGGTTAAGTAACTCACCAAAAGCCATGCAGCTAGCAAGTGGTGATGCCTGTGTTTAACCACACGGTTCCAGAGCCCCACACTTCACTGCTCTGCACCATGATAGGGAAAGAAACTGGGGGGCCATGTGGCAACAAGTGAAGATCAAGTACATGAGAGCAGACAAAGGCTATATATTCAGTTTTCGAGAGCAAAAGATCAGCCACCATCTCTCATGATTTTGCTGAGATTCAAGGCAAGGGGAGTGGGAAAGCTTTATAGAGGAAAAAGCAGGGAGCTTCAGGGATGGAGCCTGATTGGAGGCTGTTGGCATGGAGATGCTACAGGTGGGCTGCTCAGAAGTTATCCTATCTGATAGTCCTATGTGATTGGTTAGAGGTTCATATTTGACCTTCCCTGGTTGGTTCTAATGTGGGAGCAGAGATGAAAATAAGAAAAACTGTCCATTCTTGATCAAGTCCTGATTATTTTAGGCAGATTGTGATAGTGGCTTTTTTTTTTTTTTTTAATTTCCTGGACTGTTTGCTAGAAATAGTGGTCTGACTTTTTACAAGTCTGACTTATAGATCCAGCTTCCTGAACTGGTTTACTGAAGATAGTGGCTTGGATTCCGGGATCGGTTGCTGCAGAGAGTGGGTCAGAGTTCTATTGTGATACATGGTCCAGCCATTGTTGGTTTGTATATTCAGTCTCTCAGGTGGAAGAAAATTCTGGAATCATTCGTTTGTCCCCAGCATGGAAGGAGGCCTCCCTCTGGAAGGGAGCCCTCCAGCTAAGCGCAGATTCTTTCACTGAAGCAGGTTTGTGCATTAGGTTCAAGTCTTGATTTCTGGCATAAGGATGCCTGTTGATTTCCCTGGTACTGGTCGTCCCTCTACTCCTTACTCGTTGCCTGCTGGTGAGGAGTCTCAGAGAAATTGTTGGTCTTCTCCTTAATAAACAAAGGTCTTAGCTGGCAAAGACGGAGGGGAAAATGTCCTCTTTCCATTTCCTCTGTGTAAGTTAAAATGCAGATCTTGAAATCACTGCACAAGTGAGCTGGAGGTTAACCAACCCGGCCCACTTGCTTGCTTTGGAAGACCAGCTGTTTTCAATAGCTCGTCACCTGCACAGCAGCCTAGAACCTTTCATCACATTGAGAGATGGTTCTGTTTTCAGGAGGCCCAGGCATATCTCAGAGAAACTCAAGTGTAAACAACACAGCTAGCCAATAAATATTTCCTGAGAACCAGCTCTTTGTTCATTTCGATAAAGGACGTACATACAATAGGCTCCCCTGCCTTCAGGGGTCCTTCGGTCTTTTGTGTGGGATACCGTTTTCCGTTGACTAGAGCAAATGATAAACAAATTCAGCACCAAGCGTTCAGTGAGTTTTGCCTTGAGAAACGCATGAGCCCCTAACAAGTCGTAGCTCTAGCTGTGATTTTTTTGCCTCTTTTTAACACGAAGTTACTATGAAAGTGCTCACATCTGGGCACCTGAATCAATTATGTCCCCACGACAACCACAGAGGTATGTTCTGAAGATATTAAAGGAGTAGACACTAGGTCAAAGGGATGCCAACGTTCTCTCTACGAACGTTCTGATGCAACGAATGCCAGTGACCAGTGTTAAAAGTGGAATCTTATACAGAGTGAAACAGTGGCTCCTTCTAGCCACCAGGGGAGCACAAACCCAGAAACACGTTCACCACTAACAACATAGGTGAAATGCAGATGAAAGCATGGAGTGTTTGGCCAGACCGTGATCTTAGTCCCTCCTCCCGGCAGGGAGAAATGTGGGAAAAGGTCACAGGTGAGAGGATGTGAGGACTATCCCGTTACAGAAGGCGCAGCAAGGATGGCGTGCAGTCTGATGAGCCTGGTTCCGAGCTGATTCAGTTACCACTTAGGGGAGTGACTCTGGGCAAATGCTTCCCTCTCTGGACTTCAGTGGACATGAAGCCTGGCAGAGCTCCCTGGGTAATACATGTGTGGTATTTTTGTATAGATCTGTGTATAGACACAAAAGTGTTTTAAAGTAAAATAGAAATATTCCATGTAGAAAACTATTAGTATAATATGACCGGTGTTATATACTAAAATGACGGTTACCTAGAAGAAAAATGAGGAGATTAAAAGAATAAGGGGGGAAAGGCCTAATATTTTGCAAACCTTTCTCACCATTAACTATGAAGATATAAATAAAAGAGCATTTTCCCTTTAGAAGCCGCACATGGACCAGAAAAGGAAGTGTAAGAGATTGCCCACCAACCAGGACTGTAACCAGTCCAGAGATCCCTTCCAACAGCATACGTAGAATAATTCTCTAATTTGATATTCCACAGGGAAAAAAGTAGCACAATGAACTCACTAGTCTTTCCCGGACCCTTGTGTGAGTGTCTAGGTTTCTACATCTAAAGGAAAATATTTTGTCCAAAGTCATCTTTAAGATCCTTAAGCCTGAAGTGCCTGGATTCCTAATCACTGTAATACACACATCTCAATGGATTTTCTGTTTCTCTTTGATACACATGTGGAACTAAGCAATCAGCCCACACAACCCCTCAGTGCTGCTTGAACACTTGATGAATAAAGTGAGAGGCAGCAATAAAACCTGTGAGATAATGCTTTCCATTTTTAACGTAAGGATGCCCATTTCTAACTTAAACTATTCCTTTGTGATTTATTTTGAAAGCCAGATGTGATCGATGGAGATGCGTGTAGGCAGTCGTGTGTGTGTGTGCGCACACTTATGTGTATATAAAGATATGCACTTACACATCCCCATTGAGGATGTAGCAATTATTCTTAGATATAAACATTCCACTTAAACTAGTATGGCTCGTAATCCTATAACTGGATTAAGTGGATTTCTGCCTACAATCTAAAGAAACCCAAACAAGGCCCACTTCAAAAGAGATGACACGGAGGATGATTCTCACAACAAGAAAAAGGATGTTTTAATTAAAGAGAAAGATGTCCGATCATATTAAAAATCAGGTGATCACTCACCGCATTCTTCTCAACAATGAGCCAGGGGGGAAAAAAAAAAACACATGCACAAGACCACAAACAAAATGATGCTTTTGTTATATTTCTTTTTTTTTTCTTTTGTTACATTTCTTGACTTCTAATTTTTCATAGTTTTTTACTGGGTTGCTATTAACCTCAGAAGAGAATATATATAAAAGTGTGTGTATGTTTGTGTTTGTATATATACATATATATCTTTTATGTGAAGAAAAAGTAAACCTCAAAATAGAAGGCAATTTTTTAAAAAAGAAAAACATGAATTTCACTACTTTTAAGATGAGCAAAGTAGCGAAGCCACTGGAAGAGACATTTTGCAGCACGGTGAGGAGTAACAGTAGCGGGTGCACGAGTTCTGGCAGAAGCAGCTTTAAATGAAATGCATATCAAAACAAGGCCATGTCTGTGGCTAAAAGCACGGAGCCGCGTGGGAATATATCCGCGGAGGAGGTGTGTCATTTTGGCTGTTCCTGGAGGAAAGTAACAATCCAGGGAGAGGTTTAGAAAACAGACCTTGTGCTAAAAACCCCTTGGGATATAGAAAAACACTGATAACAATCAGGGGAAGAAATATGACAGGCACTTTTAAAAAATTATTCCTGTCCAAGGCACCTGGCACCAATAATCCATTCAAAATAGCTTTAGAACCACTGGGGCTGTATATTGAAGGGCAGTTATCTATGAAATTGCCATTAAAGACTAAAACCAGCCTACAGATTGCCATGCAGTGGGTGTTATGCAGATTCGCCCAGTGCAGGGTCACGTGGCAGTCATCCCAAATCATCTCTGTACTGCTAATTATGCCCACCGAAATTTGACAGAATGGCTGAGAGCACATAACAGATGCTTTTGTTTGCAGAGTTCAGGTAAATATCTTCTTCAAGAGCTCATTCTGATTTTGGTACATTTGGACTGGTTGATGCAGATTTCAGGGAGGAAATTTTCATGGTCATTGATGAGTTTAAGTCCAGATACTTAAGTAGATAAACCCTGTATTTTTAATGGCAAACTGCCCACATTATGAATCAACTGGTTGTAAGTGTCTGAATGAATCAGAGTGCCTGCCCCTTCCACCTGACCTGGCCACGTCCTGCCGGGTTCTTTAAACCAGCTCATCCAGGCAAACAGTGGCCATGATTAACTCTCTACTCAAGACCACTCTACAGTAGAATGGATTTCTATGTTGTAGGTGGATTCTTTTCCTGACTTTTGTCATGAAAGAACTCTTAACCCAATCTTCCTCCCACCTGCAAAAATGAGGAGAAATGAGAGACAAGTACCTAATAGACTTTTTTTTTCTTTATGGTTTCTTGAAATGTGATTTTCAAGGAAGCACTTAGGAATAAACATGATTTGTATGTATGTGGCAGGGTGGGAGGAGGGATATTGGAGAGAAAAGTGTTTGAAATTCTGACCCTTCTCAAATGCTTGTCGGTGGAAAAGTATTCATTAGGAACCAGTCATTGCTTTACCAAAGATGCAGCCGCCCCCACTCAGGCTGTGTGACCAGGTAAGCTGGGTACTGGGCAATCACAGCACACAGTAATTACCTTAATTGGTTTGACACCTGTCAGGAATATGTTTGGGACAGCAGGGGACTTTATTTCCACTGACTTTTCCAGCAAAAGAGCTAACAAGAGATAAACATTGGCCTGCTTCACAAATGGCTTTTGCAGGATACATAAAAGCAAAGCACAGAAATAGGAGGTCCTGTGTCTTATAACTCAGTGTCTTTTCCATATGCAATTTCTTCTTTCAGTGCAGAGAGCAGTCGCCTCTCTTGCCACCAGGAGTCACTTACCCACATGTGAGCCACACTTCTCTGGGGACATCTCAACAGTGGAGAGATGTCCCCAGGAAATATCACTGCCTTTGTTCTTAGGACACCAAAGAGCGCAAGTAGCCTTATAGTGGACATGATTTTTTTCACTCCAGCCAGAAGTTCTTGTAATGTCCACTTTTCTGAACACCTGGTTCATCAAATGGGTGAGATTATCAGGCCTGTGGTTCTCAAAACTTTCTTACTTAGCAAGTTGTCCTCTGGCCTCTGTAAAAAACATCTAGCATCTCACCCTCAAAGAGCTAATATTAGATTATGCAACACAGAACACATGCATAGTGCGTGGATTAATCCCATTTTACAACAGGCAGTGATGAATGCCATTCCCAAAAGTTGTGGCTCTATTTTAAAGATTACCTTTGGATTTTGTTGAATACATTGTTATTTTAAGTTCAGCTTCTAGAGAAGTTAAAGGCAGCACATTGTAGGGGAAAGCACCCCCGACCAGTAGCTGGGGGCTGTTGGTTTCTGCCCTGGCTCCAGTACTAATGAACCTATGACTATGGACACATTGTTGAATCTTTCTGAGCCCCAGTTTCCTCATCTATTAAATGGACTAGAGTCTCCAAGTTTCCTCCCAGCCCAACACAGAATGCAAAAGCATCCACTGTCCACCTCCTTGTTTGTAATTACTAAGTGCAAGCACACATTTACTAGTGGTTTCTTCCAATGGGGATCTGTCATAATTTCATCTTTATATTTCTACCTTTCACTCCCTAAACACCAAGGTAACCATTCAGCCTTTCCCAGTACGGAGAGTAATGACAGTTAGAGAGATGAACCTTTCAGCCATTCTCATAAGGTTTTATTTTTCAAAGAGCAGAAATAATTTGGCACGTTTAACATTTGGAACTTTGAAGACTTGAAGTTATTATTATTTTATGGTTATGGAAATCACCGTATTTTGCAAAATTAAATATAAATAGTGTTCACTTACCAGAGTAGATCAATAATTTTCCTTTAGCTAAAATTAGATCATGGTTTCTCATTTCTTAGAAAATTCATCAAAGTTTTATTTTTAGTCTTTCCTTTGAGAATGGTGTGAAGTTTTTATCATTTTCATAAGTAAATTATCCGTTGTACATTTCATAATTATTTTTCATGCCGTATACTGCCTTAAATTTTATAGGTGTGTTTGGGGTGGGAGGGAACATGCTGTTTGTAATGATTAGTGAAGTAAATAAACAGCAGTTTGTGGCTTGTCCCTCTTGGTCAACCCCATTAGAAGGTGCTGTCATCCTGGACAGGGATGAAATGGCATCGAGTGTTAATTTTTAGTCTCTGTAGTAAAGGTTAATAGTGGTTACAGAGGAATGAACAAGTGACAGTGGAATTTAGATTTTTATCTTGTGTAGCTGAAAGACATGGACTTTGCATCAGGACTCCTGCTTTCTGGCTCTGTGACTTTAGGCTAATCCTGTAACCTCTCGGACCCTTGGGTTCTCATTTGTAAAATGGAGCACTAGAGACATTTAGAGAAGATGTCTTAGATGGTATACTAATGGGTTAAGGCTACCATAGCGAAATACCACAGACTCAGTGGCTTAAACAACAGATTTATTTTCTCATGGTTCTGGAGACTGGAAGTCCAAGATCAAGGTGTCGGCAGGGTTGGCTTTTTCTGAGGCCTCTCTGGCTTGCAGATGGTTGCCTTCCCTCTGTGTCTTCATGATCATACCTCTGTGGGCACATGTCTCTCTCTCTCTCTCTCTCTCTCTGCATCCAAATTTCCCCTTCTCATAGGGACTCATGTCATTTTGGATTAGGTCCACCCCAGAGACATCACTTTAACTTCATCTCCTCTTTAAAGCCTTATATGCAAATACAGTCACATTCTGGAAGGGTGAGGACTTCAATATGTGAATTTGAGGGGAACGCGATTCATAACAGGCAGGTTCCCTGGGAAACAGATTCTGAGATGGCTGTCTGCATGCAGCAGTTTACTGGGGGAAGAGAAGCTCTAGAGAAAGCCCACAAAGAAGTGAGGAAGCAGGACTGGAGGACGGGACCATGATGGGGTCATAACAGAGACCTCAGTGGGAGCTCAGAGAGCTCTGCAGCTAGGATGGCCCTTCAGAGTTGCCCCAAATGTAGGCAAGAGGGCTGGTTCCTTGAACTCTGAAACTGACCAGATACCCCCAGGGAAGGGAATGAGATGTATTCTTGAACTGGGAGACTCCCTGTAGTTGAAGGTCAGTCATGTGAGCCTTCAGCTTTGCAACTGGAGGTTGAATGCCTTGGTCTTGGTAGGTAGGTAGGGTGGTGCCCCCAACTTCCACTGGAGAAGTAAATGCCAATTTTACCATTTTATAGGATCTTGATAAGGACTGATGGGGACAAGATACATACTGATACTTAGTCCCAGGAATGTAGTAGGCTCTCTGTTGGTTTTCACTCCCTCCCATGGCCCCAGTCTACACATGTCCACAGGCCCTTCCTTAACAACTAGATCCTGAAGCAATGGGGGGTCCTGGCCTCCCACACTACTCTACTTAATGCATTTCTGCTGAATAGGAACAGGGCCTGAGAGAGTGGTTTTCAGATACTTCCCAGTGTTGCTTTTTAACTTCCCTCCCCTCTGACCCCCTTCCTTCTGTCATCCGGAGAGCTTGAATCACCAACATATAAACCGTCTGAATTCTTGCTCAGCAGAGCCCTTTAGGCAGCTGCCTGCTTCCTGACGACAAAGCTCTGTAATTTTCATGGTGGTGGGTTTTTTTCCTGTATTATTTTTCAATACCCTGCGTTTAAAGGTTCACATCTACAGAGCCATGGAGAAGGGCGTGTAGGACATAATGCGCCGTGAGCCCTGGAAGGAAACAAAAGAGGAGTGGGTGGTTTCAGACAAAGAAGTTGCCTTGTACCTCTGACATGAGGTTTTTCTGGTTGGTGATCAGTGCAGATGAAAGTCCGTTGGGGAGAGCCACGTGCCTCTCAATACTGTAGAATAATACTCCACGGCAGTGAGTCCTTGGGCTGAGGACCAGTTAGGCTTAGAGATGGAAACTAAATGGCAGCCCATTGTTACAGAACACGTAACCTAGCAATGAATGGATGGGGAGAAATAAAGAATTTTAAGTAAAGAAAGGCCATGTGTGGAAGCCAGAGAAATACACAGCATTCTTCTTATTGCAGCATTTCCTAGTGGAAACTGGGAGAAAATAAATGGGGATTTGCCCTACGGACTTGTTCTCCCAAGGACAAAACCTCATGTGGCCTGTCCTTCAGTGGTGCCTGGAGGTCGATGCTCTTCCCAGCTGTAAACTCATACCCATTGTTGAAGGAAGGATAAAAACACAGCGCTTCAGGCCATAAAATGAAACAGTTTGTTCTCAGCTCAGATGCGCCTTCTAAGTGTGTCATGGGGTAGCGGGGGCAAAACGGATTCCCACCCTGCATTATGCTGAAAGAGGAGAAAAGGCTGTCTCCCAGGAAGTGGGTCAGGGATCAGAGACAGATCCCGAGGGGGGCATTCAGCTTACTGGGCTGCCAATTGCCTTTTGACACCCTTCATTCATTAATTCTTCATTTACTGTGTGTCTTCCATTTTAGTCTGCTCAGGCTGCCTTAACCAAATACTGCAGGCTGGATGGCTTAAAAACACAGGTCCAGAGGCTGGGAGTTCAAGATCAAGGTGCCAGCAGATTTGAGTCCCTGGTGAGGGTTCTCTTCCTGGCTGACAGATGTCCACCTTCTCACTGTGTCCTCACATGGAGGAGAGAGAGAGGGAGCAAAAGAGAAAGAGAGAGAGAGGCAGAGAGAGAGAGATAGGAGTTAGTAGATGGCTGGAAATAGAGCCATGGAGACGTGCATACAAGCATTTGACTACATGTCTCTATATATTCAACTAAATTTCAGTAGTAGTCTGTACTTAAATGTGCCAAATAAAAGACCTTGGTAAGTAACCACATTCTATGGTGTTCTCATGGTTCATATCATTAATAATGTAAGTTTCCATATGTTCATATTTGGGTCCATTTTTACTTTCATTTACTCATTCATTCATTCATCAAATGTTCATATACCAAATATGGGTTGGGTACCTACTGGGCCACTGTCCTCGGTGCTAGTCCTCACCTCCGTGGCACTCAAAGTCTGTATCTGTGCTGTCTGAGATGGTATCACAGGCCACCTGTGGTTACTGAGCACTTAAAATGTGGATAGTCTGAGTTGAGATGTGTTGTAGGTAAAATACACCCCAAATTTCCAAAACTTGGTGCAAAAATAATAGAAAATATTTCATTAATAATTTTTGTGTTGATTACATGTTGAAGCAATAAGAGATATATTAAATTAAATTACATAGACTTCTAGAAGTAATCTTAACTGTTTTTTACTTTTTTTTTTTTATGTGACTATCAGAAAACTTAAAAATACACATGCTGCTAAGGTTTAAGTAAATAGTCACCCATTTAATGGGAACGTGTAATAAGTACCATGAAATTCAAATCCCCTTCCACCGCCATCATTAAGTATGACCCACCCACATCATGGGTGGTTTGAGGAAGTAAGTGTTTCTTCCAGGAGATGTGAAGTACAGCAAAATAAAATGAGATTGATAAACAGAGCAATCTGGTTTTGAATCTAGTACTCACTAACCATGTGGCCCTGGACACATTTTTAAACTCTCTACGTCTTCATTTCCTTCATCAGCTAAACACCCACAGGATGTGAGAAGGATTAAGAATAATGAAGGAATGAGCATCTTGCTCAGTATTTGACATATGCTACCTGGTCAAAAATAATCCCGATTATTTCATCTGTGTTCGTTTAATCAAGTGTGCACGGGAGCAGGTGGGTAATTTGGGACTGGTTTTGTATCAGCGTTACCAATGTCAACTCAAGTGGCATGAGCAGTGATAATAAGCCGTGGAAATAGTGATGCAGAATGAAGGATGAGTCCAACCAGCAAGATTTTATTTGGTGAGGACTCTCTTCACCCTTCCTTAACTATAAACCATACAGATCTCCAACCCATTTAAATGATTGACCTGGGGATTCCAAGGTAGCGTGTATGCCAATGACATCATAAGAGATGAGCTAGGCTTGGGTACCTTTGCTCCCTACCACCTGCCACAGTCTCCCCGTGTGATGATGGCTTCTACAACCTTAGCCATGACCTTTGGTTAGCAGTCCTAGAAGTATAAAAACGTGCACTGAAATAAATACTGAATACAAATTTACTGACTGATGACATGTTCAAAGTCTCTGATAGCTCTCTGTACTTCTAAAACATTTACTACAAAGCCAGCTTCACACTGCTTGAGGTTGACTTACCAACCAATCAACTGAGTAAAAGAGGCAATCCTGAATGAAGGCTCAATGGCATGAAACCCTCAATCTAATTTATGTCTATTATGACTCTTGCCAGGCTTTCCATGAATAGCTGCCACTTCCTTGTAGCTTGAAGCCTGCCCAAAAGGGAATTGTACTCTGAATCCATTCTTTCTAAGTTGTGTAGCTCTCCTCTCCCACCCCCAACCCCCTCCAAAAAAGAAAGAATGATAGGTAAGCAAGCATGAACCCAATACAGGCATAATAAAACCTACTTGTGTATTGTTTACATAGGGTCTGTTTCCATATTGCCGCCATATTGAGTGTGTCTCTGAAACAGACTAAACTGTTATTTGTGGAGAAACTAACCACCTAATGTTCTCATGGGAAAATGAGTCCAGAAGCTAACTTTAGTCTGCTATCTATGGCTTTCTGCTCTCCTGGAATTGGAGATAACGTTTTCTCGGTCATCGTACCCTGATTTGATTCTCTCACTCTTGCTGTCCACTTGTAAAGATGTTTTCAGCCTCTTCTCTCTCCCCTAGGCCCAGGTCTACTGCTCTCTCCCTTTTCTAGCTACCTGGCTACCGAGTCCTGTGGCAGACTTGCTGATCAGATCGGTTAGCATTCCAGGACATTTGCCAGCCTGGGTTTCCTGGGGGGCATGGCTACTACATACGTATTAAGAGGCACACAGACCCACTTCATGTTCTTCTTCGCTTTCATTCATTCAGCAAATCCGTGTTGACTACCTTCTTCAACCCAAGCGCGGTTTCAGTTGCTGAGATAAAGCAGACCAAGATCCCCATCTTGGTGCAATTCACATTTTAGTTGTTAGTGATCCTCACCTCCAAGATAAATAATTAAAACATGGAAGATCTCAGGCGATAAGTGCTAAGGAGAAAACACAGAGCAGGACACAGGGGAGTTGTAGGTGCTGTATTTTAAGACAGGACAGATGAGGTCAACGTCACTGAGAGGTGGCGTGATGACCTGGGACTCATCTTGCTCCCACTTTTCTCCTTGAATTTATTCCTTCATGAGACTGGTTAGAGAGCAGTGCAATCTCATGATTAAATTCTGCAGAGAGCATCTAAGCGGTGTGCTCCAATTGCAGCATTTACCAGAGGGCTCCAAACCTACCAACACGACCAATTCAATTCTGCTATTCACTGCCTCGAATTCCCATGGGAAGTTCCCGATGGAGAGGGTATTAGCAGGGCAGGATTTTAAAACTGCTGGATTTCCAGCGCTCATCATTCTAAAATAGCACTGAAGCCACAGTCTCACCTTCTGCCAACCCTTTCCTCTCTGTCTCCCCCCAGCCCTTGTGAGGTGGGGAGGGAGGGCAGATTCCTAATGTCAAACTGTGAATTGTGACTTCTGCAGCCGGACCTGGGTTTCTAATGCAGTAAAGAATAAAAAGGAGCAGTTCTGTGCCATTAGAGATCAATCATCATCATCATCCTCCATTGCTTGTAGTGATCACTAGGTTTTCATTTTTTTTTTACTGAAAGTCCTCTGCTTTAGCACTTTTCTAAAAATATACATATATTATCTCATTTAATTTTCAGAGTAATTTTGTTGGGTCTGTGTATGCCTATCCACTTTTTCCATTTGCGGAAGCTGAAGAGTGAAGGAGTTAAGGAACGTGCAGCTGGTCATGACAGATCTGAGACTCTCCCCCCCCATCCCGGGCCACCTGGTTCCAGCGTGTTCATTGTAGAGACGTGGCAGTATATTCCCTGCACCGCCTGCATGTGGTGACTTAAAAGGAAAGGTTCTCATTGGTTAAGTTACCCACACGAGTTCTGCTCCCATGAGGTTCCCGGGGCGTGGTTCCTTTCCCTTCTTTCTCTTCCCTTCCCTCCCCTCCCTGTGTCTTTCTGGTCCCTTTATTTCTTGGTCAGATGCTGACACCATCTCTTTGCCTTCCACTGCCGTGTTCCTTCCGGCCAAAGACACTCCCCTTTGCAGACCCTCCACTGAACAAGAGCTACTTCTCTAAGCAGCACAGAACCTTTGGGAAGTCTTTCTAATGCTTTTTGTAAACCCTAGTAACAAAGCTGGAGAGACAAAACAGAGACCTCTTACTGGGACCCTTCCTCCTCCTCATCTTCTCTTTTCTCTCTTAAACACTGTGGGGGAAAAAGTGACCATGATAGTTACAGGGGAGGGAGGAAAAATTCCTTTTCCTTCTACTTTCCGAAGTTCTCCTGCTGAGGCTCTGGACTATAAAAGGCAGGTTAACAAGGGAAAAACAGTCAGAAATATTTTAGCAAGTGGATCCTGCGTTCATGTGTATCAAGTGATGAGTCACTCAGAGGGAGGGTTAGACTTGGGGTCTCTGGGGAGGGTTAGCTGGGGGGTAGGGGGAAGGGGTGGGAAAGAAAGGGAATTTATAGAGAAGCAAATGACTTTCTGGAAAATAAATGGGCCCTTAGGAGAGCAGATGGGAGATGCGATAGTTGGTGACAGAGTTTGGTTGTGGAACCAGGAGAGAAGGTTAGAGCTGCCGGGAGGGGATTTATGACTGTTGAGTCCTTTCGGGCGGGCTCTGCTTTTAGGCAGATCAGGGATTTCAGGAACTCAAATGCCTTTAGCTCAAAAATCACTTTTCTGCCAAGTGGCATATTTTCAGTGGCAGGTCCGGATCCCCTCTGCCCTATAAATGTCCATGAAGCAGCTTCTATCTAGTAACCCAGCTATGTGCCATGGTGTCCCTGGATGAGGGAGCCCCTCAGCCACTGGGAGGCAGAAAGACTTACTCTGTTGGCCCTTTATCCCTTGTTCCTTGTTTCCTCTGAGGCTGCTTCCACTAGTCCTGCCTCACTCAGCCTGAAAAGGCCTCGGTGGAAGAGAAGGTGTTAGAATTTGTGAAAAGGAAAGAGAGATCACAAGACTTTGCTGATGGCAAGGGTGGGGCCCCTTTGTCCTGGTCCTTCCTACATCAGCACTCACATACATACGAGAGACACGCACTGGGACCGCAGGTACCTCCTGTGAATGTGCCTTCTCAGCACTCCCCTTCAAGGATCTCACGATCCAGATGAACTGAATAACTAATAGCCTGGAAAATATTTAACATTCTACACCATTGAGGTCCGTGGGAGGTGAACTGAAATTGTTGATTTCTGTGGAAAGGTATCAAAGTTACACTTTGTTCAACTGACAAGGGTGTTACTTAAGGCTTGGGGCCAGATGCTATGAATCTTTGGTGTTTCTTTATTTAAAAGTTCTAGGAGAAGTGTAACGAAATATTAGGCTAGTTTATTTCAATTTTTTTTTTTTAAAGAAACTTTCTCTGCCATCCTTTGCACCCTACATTTTGCCACTGATATCTTTGTGACATATAAAGCACTTCCATACAAGTTAAACTTGAAGACCTACTTAGTTTCTCAGGCTCATTACCAAAGATTTAAAACCTCTCTATTCATTCGACAACAATGGTTTCCATGGCAATTACTGCAACACATGACATTCCCTGCAGCTCTGCTTAAAAAATGCACCAGCAGAAATGGCTACACATCAACAGTCCTCAGGAAAAGCTAGGCTAAGCGGGTTTCCTTCTCACTGGTGCTGGCTATAAGAAATGAATATAAACACTACTAATAAAAGGCAATCAGTTGTTTTGATTTCTTTGCGCAATATTGATTTTTCTCCTCCTTTTATTTCAACCCGTCACACCTGGGAAGATATCGTTTCTTGTAGCAAATCATTTGAATTGCATTTATGTGAAAGTGGATAGGGGTGAAGACGAAGTACTAACCGTAACTTCCATCACCCCGTTACCCCTTTCATCTGCTTCTGACTCTTTCCTCATTTCCCCTAGCCCTTTCTCTTTCTAAGGGAGCCATAAATTCTGGAAGAATAAGTAGATTGCCAAAGTAGAAACCCGGACCGGGCAGAGATTCACCCTCTACACAGTCTGTCGGCCCCTCCTACTTCCCATCAAGAAAACAAACAGAAGGTGCACTTCAAATACATCCACAAGAAGTAACTCATCAAATAAATACACAAATCAATGAGGGGCCCTTTCACTGAGCACAGGCAATGTGCAGGTTCCATAGCAAGAGCTTTGCATTAATCATTTTATCATGATCCTATGAGATCAGTATTTTCACCACTTTACAAATTAAGAAATGCATGCTTAGAGAGATCAAGAAATTTGCTGAAGATCATGCAACCAGATGAGTCAAAATTGGGGTCTTTTTAAGCTCAAATTGGCACAGCTCCAGAGCCCATGCTCTTGAATTAATTTTTTAAGGAGATTTATTTTCTCACTCGGGTTTGAGGGAAGATAGAGTGGGGACAGGAGTGTAGTCAGGAGGTTCAGGCTATTATCTGAGTTCTTGGACAGTTCCCTGGACACTGGCTGGGACAATTCTAAACAAGTCTTTGCAGCCTTAGTCCTCCATTTTTCTGGGGAATGTTAATAGTGCTGTTGACCTGCTTCTCAGGGTTATGTAATGAGAGACTGTGAAATAAACAATAGGTGAGAGTTTTGAGATGCTAAGCAATAATGATGGTGATCATAAAGCCATGAGGAGAGGCATATGCAAAGGGAAGGCAGAGGAGAAATGCAGAGTACAAGAACGCTTTAAAATGAGGAGGGAGAGGGGCTTGCCCAAAAGAGAATGAATGGTCTAATCCAATTACCCTCATTCTGTCAAGCCCTAAGCAGATGTGTTAGAAGAGATATGCAACCTGGCTCTAGAGGTGGAAAGGGCCCCCATGAGGAGACTATCTGGGTCATTCCTGGCTGTTTCTGGTCCAGGAATATCTAAGACCCTGGAAGATGTTACGCATGTGTGTTCTTTTCTCCACAAGGAAGAATTGTGGACGTCAAGGTTTCCTTTAACAAGCATGGCAGTGATGCAGATATCAGTATCTTCAGCTTGGAAGCCCACTTGTGTGATCTTTAAATAAGGAGCTATATTAGCTTTGTATTAAGATAATACCTATGTTTATGTAATTTTGCATTTACTTTACTTAGGCTCAGTCCTCAATGATGGGTGATCTTTAATTAAGGGTCGGCAACTAATGAGGCAGTTGAGGTTACCGTGCTTGACTTGATGTGTTAGCAGAATTAAACGTGGTTTACCTCTGCCTCATCTTCTCCTTCTCCTGCAGTTCAGAAGCTATCTAATAGAGAACTTGGGAAATAATACAGAACTGTGTCCTGACACATACTCTCCCATGTATTTATGAGACAAGCATTTATTCAGTACCTAAGGATATAAAACAGAACTCTGCACGGTCCCTACCCTCAAGGAACTCTGAGTCTAGGCATAAACATTAAGACTTCAACAGACATTGTTTATAAAGAAGCCTCCAGGGAAACTGTAATCTCTATAATCTATAGAGACGTAATCAAGCTGAGACCCAAAGACCTGAGGATTTTTCAGGGCCTCCCATTCATTTATACAGAAAACAGGTAGGAAAAAATGTTTCTCAGTTTCCAACGGTTGTGCCAAAGTCCTCTAAGGACCTTCTGTGACTTGGGAGTTTTAAACTTCAGAAATAAGAAGATTAAGCAATCATATTTGTAAACTTTCAGGTTGGTCATTTTTGTCCATGACTTACATAATGGATTATAGCTGAATTCTATGTTGAGTCCAAAAGACTTTAGATTTTCCAAGGCTGTTATTTTGGGATATTAAAAAACACATTCCTGGAAATTGATTTAGCTTCTTGGAAGTAAATAACTCTTCTTGATTGTATCTCTTCCACATATCCTGATTGAAATTTTTAGATTTTCTCAGATTATACAATCTGCAGCTGAAGAACATATAAGGCATTTTGGCTTTCAGTGACAAATGCATTTAAATATATATATGCATAAATATACATATCTAAGTATCGGTCACATTTATTACTAAAAGTGAAGAAGATCATTACAAAGAGAAGGACAATGGCCATTTAAGAAAAGATAATCTGAACGATATAGGAAGGAGTAAAATTTCTAGATAGACTTATTCTAACCCAAATAACAGATGAAAATAGATTTGATAAGTAAAATAAACATTCCTTCTATTGCTCTAAATCAGTGTTAATCAGGAAAAGAAGTAGAGAGAGAAAGAAGAAGGGAAGGGAGTTTATTTTAAAACTAGAGATTCCTGTAATACTTCCAACAAACAGATGAAGAAAAGTGTGTTGACTTTAAAACTCAGTGAAATTGGTTTGAATCCCAAGTTGCCATCTACAGATCAGTTAAACTTTGGCAAGTGTCACTGGTTGGGTTCCCTGAGGACACTGACTCTAAAATAGAGGTTGGCAGATGGGAGATTTATCTAGGGGTGCCCTTGGGATGTACACCCAGAGAAAGGAAGGGAAGGGAAGAAATAGCAGCAGAATTGAGCAAAGAGAGAAGTTGAGATTTTTGGCAGTCCCAGCAAGGTTCCTGTTGTCTCCACAAAGAGCTCCGAAGCTGAGATGACTCAGAGTGGTCCTGAGTTTAGGTGAGGGGACTGCGTTCTTATAATTCCTGCATTGATTAGTCTTTGGATGGGGCCTCCCCAGGAAGGAGCCATAACTTTGGGCAATAAGATTCCTTGCAGCAGAGGCACTAACAGTGATGCACCTCCCAGAAGCACTCGCAACATCTGAGGAAGTAAATTCTAGAAATAGAATGTGCAGATATTTAAGTTGAACCACACTGTAGAAGGAGTCTTTTATAAGTTCCTACTTGCAAGGCTTAAATTTGACAGAAAGGAAATCCAGAAATTCACTTTTTATTGTTGAAGGCAGTTTAGCATCTATTGAGGTCCTTTGGTTTTTTTTTTGTTTGTTTGTTTTTTTTCTAGATGTCACTAGATTAAATCTTATGACTAAATTTCAGGATTCTTGGGAGGGATTTTATGCCTTATTTGCATTGCCTTACAATTCCATGAGTGTCCAAGGGTTTTATGTACATAGAGGTTATTCTTTGGGGAAGTAATCTGTACCAAAGAGACTTGGAATACTCTTTATCAAGGAATCTACAGTCCAATGAATTAATAGCAGGATATAGATCATTCTGCGTATATGCACTTGCATTTTTATTGCTTATATTGATTATAAATAAGATATGCAAACATCCTACAGTATACAGATGAAATCTATCTGTAATATAAATTTTAATCTGTAGCTAAGACTCGTCAAACAAGGAATAGAACATTCTGATTAATCAAGTTAGATAAAAATATTTATTGAGCCCCTTGTACATTTAGGGTGATATTTTCAGTGTCACGGGAGATACAAAGAAGTATCAGAAAATATCCCTACTTGCTAGAATTTCAGTTTATATGTTTTTAAATATACAGACTATTTGATAAAAGCCACTCTATGTAAAATATCAAATGGAAGTACTACTCAGATTATTTTAAAAATTGCAATGGATGTTCAGAGTAGAAAAGGATCATCGTGGTCTGATCTGATCAAAGAGAACCTCAGAGAGATTCTAGATGTTAAAGAGAAATTGGCTCTTAAAGTTTAAAAGGGCTAGAATACAAATTTGGAAACAAATACAGAAGATGTACTTCATAGAACCAACTTTCTTAGATAAAGGATTTTTGTATGGGAATCATGGTGAAAGAAGATTTCACAGTGAAGGGCTTTGAAGGTCTAGGCATTGGGGCAGGTAAATGGTATTGTGGAGGCAGCGAAGTTAGACTAACAGCTGACAAGGTACAAGAAGGACTGTGTAAGAGACGATGGAAGCTGCTAGTTATGTAGTGAGGTGCTTGCCAAGAAGAGGTAGATACAGGCCTACCTTAGAGGTCAGGAGAGGCGTGAAGAATAGATGTCCAAGTAAGAAAGATGTTATGCTCAACCAAAGGACATCGCTGCTAATTATTAGCAATGAGATAACAACAAGGAGTAAATCAGAGACTCCAAAGGGTCAAACAAGGGTTCAATTTAATTAAGAAAAGGGTAGTATAGCTCATGAGAATAGTGGAAAATTGAGGGGAAAAGCCATTTTAGCTCAAACCAAGTTTTCTTATCTTTGTGAAGAGTACTGTACACAAGCAATTCCAAAATTAGTAGCTGGCAGAGTGTTATGCTAATGTTTTATCTCAAGCAAATGACTTTTTATTTTGTTCCTTTTATTAGAAATGCTAAGTACATATAATAACTTAAAAAACAGCTTTAACAGTGGAAGAATAAATAGAAGCATAACTGATCACCAGGCCAGTCATCCAGAGTTCCACTGAGCCAGTTTCTCCTAATAATGGCAAGAAAGTCTGAATAAACAATCACAAGCATACACGTTCCTCATTACATCATTTGTGATGGGCATTAGACCCTGAGTAAATGCCCGATATAGAATAAGGTCCCAATCCTGGATGAAATCTTAGGAAATCCAAGCCTTTTGTTTAGATTATACATCTCTTCTCATTTTGCTCTGCTGACAAAAGTTGTTGGTCTTGGTTAACTGTTTCATAGAGACTGAGGTACTGATGGAAATTGGTTTGTATTGGAGACTCATTCTTGTGGAAATAAAAAGAAATTGTAATTTGCACAATATCTGATCCAGACAGGTTTTTCTTTTGTTGAGTGTGTTTCTTGAACCATGTCAGGATTTTTTTTTTCTCTCCTCAATGTAGGATCTATTCTACTACCAGGTGAAAGGAATGCTCTATCACTATGTGATTTCTCTGTCTGACCTAACATCAAGTAGCTACAGTCTGGCCCAAGAACCGAAAGCCTTGCTTTCCTCTGGCTACTAAGGTCATGCGTTTAATTTTTCACATCAATACATCCAATTAAAACAGGTTCTGTGCAGAATAGACAATAAAGGATGGAAGGTTCTCAAAGGACAAGATATTTACTTGCCTTAAGTTATATAAATAAGTAGGGGAAATGAAAATGTATTACTGGTTTTTGCTGGGAGTGTTGGGCACGCTAAGAAAAATTCAACAGCTCCAAAAATATCTTTCAAGATAGCATCAAAGGAATCCTGTGACCCCTGGCAAGGTCGAGGCTTATGAACAGGCATTATCTCCAGATTTGGAGGAGGAAATCACATCAAAGCAGACTTTAAATCAAATCAAAGCAGACATTTTGTCAGTCTCATGGACTAATGAAAAGGTTCTGCATTTGGAATCCTTTGCAAAAACTGCAAAGGACAACACTTCCAGGCATCTGTTGGCTTGTTTACCTGACTAACCCTTTAGACCCAGAGTTTTTCTGTTTCTTACATGATCAGAACTCCAAAAGCCTGGTCTCATCCTATGGGGAGATAGAGACCAAATCAGGGGCTTCAAGCTGTAAGAGACAGATGTTACGGGACTTGGAAGGGTCAGATGACTAGACATTGCTAACTGGAAGTTTCCTACCCATTGCCCCTTTCTCTAAAATTTGTAGTTAACATGGCAGGAGAGGCTACCCAGATGAATTTTTAGGTTCTTTGCTTTAGCAAGATGTGTAATGAGTGCAAGCATTTGCTTTCTCAGGCCTGTGTTTTGACATTTTATGAACTCATGAAAGAAGACATCAACCCCCAAAATAGACTTCTGATGCTCTTAGTTACTAGCCGGTGTCTTATTAACTATGAATTTATTTGCATGGATAGTTAAGGGAGGCCGTGCATCTTCAACGCAAGTCCATGGTCTCCCCTGTGTGAAGCTATCTGAGTTTTGTGGCCTGGATCTGCTACTTAGGAGTGTGTGACCTAGAGCAAATTGTTTAAACACTATAAGCCTGCATTCCTCACCGGTACAATGAAACAAAAATAGTGTCTACTTCTGAGGGTTAAGAAAGTGAAATGAGCTAATGCATAGAATGCATTTAGCCTAGTGATTCTCTCCTACGTGGTGCCCCACAGATGTCAGCTGTCAGGACACAGTTACTCAGTGAGCCCGCCTTGACTCGCAGTGAAAATGTGACAGTGCCACAAGGACACCCTACGTTTGTGTGGCTGCCTTCATCTTCCTGGGATGACTTGCATATTCCCATCGTGGTGCCTGTACCTGTGCTATTTCCCTTATTTGGATTAACCATGGACCATCCCTCCACTAAACTGTAAAACTTGACACAAAATTCATCCCCTTCAGGATGCTTTTTATCTCACTCTGCTCTGTCCAGTCTGGTGCTTTCTCTCGTCCCCCAGCCACTTAACAGTTTCTTGTGCAATGTCTGCTACATCCTGAATAACCTACGTAAAGTAAATAAACCAACACTGGAGTTCCCTTTGCCAGTGGAATGTGTGTGTTGTACTGAAAATGTAGTGTTGTTTATGCATGTATGAGTGAGAGATCTGCTTTCACTTTAGAAACCAAACAGGAAGAGGCTATTCTATCCCTAAAGGGGTTTACAAATCCACTTCCATTACCACAGCAAGAAGGAAAACACTAATCACACCAGGAGAAGGCAGCCATCAAAGCAAAGGTCTCAGATCACAGCAGAGAGAAATTCAGAGGCAGAACATTGTACCTGGAGAAAGCGCATAAGCAAAGACTAAAACTGAGGCCCTGAAGCAAGAAGAAAACTGCCTTGGGCCAAAAGTGAGTGGGGGGAATATCCCAGGACACACAGAAGAATATCTAGACTAGATGAAATCTATTTGCTGAGCCTCTGTGACCATGGGTTATTATTTCTTCGTAGAGTGGAACTGGAGGGAGAGAAATCACTTGGTCAACTCTTCAGGTGCTTTTAGGAATCAAACTCTGTGTTTTTTCTCATTGTGAAATTTGAGTTCGGCTGTTTTCATCAAATCAATGTATTCACTTTCATGAAGTCTTCAATTTTCATACATCAGAGAGATAATCCAATGTGAGCATCTATCTGGGGTTTGCCCTACAAGACTATTTCAAGTGGAATATTGATTTACAAAGTACGCAAAGTACCACTGGGCATACTCCAACCACAAAATATAATTGTCACAGCCAGATATTTCTCTCTGGATATTCTCTCATTGCATTGTGTCGTTCACTAGGATAACTTAGCTTGCTCACGATTCATGCATATATTTGGTCCTTCCATGGGTCCAGCACTCTTTAGGTATTCATTTCTTTATATTAATTCTTCCTATAAAACTAAGGATAATTTCATTCTATACCAATCATCCTAATACTCTGTATTTTTTATGTTGTCAAGATTAATAAGTTTTTCTATCCATTAGCTATGTATCTTATGCATGTTTTGTCTCTCCATTTACTTTATAATCTCCTGGTCTAGGACATAGGAATTATTCTTCCTTCTTTTGAAAATTTCAAAAATGACTGCTAGTTCTCTTTACATCCTAGAACACACGTTTTAGCTCATTAAACGACTGAAGATACAAATATATGAAAAACAAACAAGTAATGTAAGAGGACAACAAGGTTCCTCCAGGTTCTGATTTCTTGGAATTTCAAACTGGGCAACTAAGGAAAATTCAAATCCCAACAAAATGCTCCAGGAGAGTTTATGGATCTTGGGTTTGGGGACCGAGAAGGCTGAAAATGTGTGATTTAAACTCATGAAGAAATATACGTGTAAGAGCTGTTGTATCCGTCATCTGTCAGTGCCCCTCGTGTCACTCCCTTTCTCCATGGGATAGAGGCTCTGGGGTAAGGAGGAGAGAGAAGCCTCATTTCAGCTTGTGCTACTTTGATCCTAAAGTCAATATAGGATGTTAAGTGCTTATTTAAAATTTTCATTGTGTTGCATCTGTTATTGGCTTTAGAGGCTACATCTTTGAGAAAGGGTAAACACAGAGGCACTGCTGCCCAAGAATAATAAGAATGTTCATCTTTTGGTGCCATATTGTTCCCTTCAGCACAATTTTTTATCTCCTCTGGGAAACATTAACTATCTGATACTATAGAATACTTAGAAGTTTCAAATATCTGGTGAAGAAACAAAATTGTTTTTGAGTGGGAGCTGCAGAATAAAAAAGATAGGCTCAAAACACAATGAGGTATTGATGGAAAGGCTTATAAATAGAACGCTGGTGGAAGAAAAAAAGTAATTTGTATTAGAGGAACAGATAGCAAGGAGTGTGAGATATGGGTTGACATCTGGGGATTCAAGAACGGGTTGGAAAAGGTTACCGTAAATTATGTTCTCCTGTTCCACAGCAATAATAGTTGCCACATGAGAAAAGTATATTTAAATAAAAATTTCCCCTTAAAACACTGCATTGCAAAATATGTTTTCATGTGAACTCTAAAATGAGAGAATGAATTGGCAAGGTTGAGCCATTTGAGAAGCATATAATCACTCTTGGATTCTTCAATATGGGGACAACCTTATGCAGAGGAAAAGAGAGGGGAAAGATCTTCCCTTTTCCCAGATCAATCCTTGTACTTTGCAAGGGTTCGTTTATATAGTTTTGCTGTTAATCCTGCTGGTATCTAGAGTCACTCATTGAAGAGAAGACTCCACGTCCTACTCCTTCCATGGATTCACTTAGGAAAGATTCTAAGAAATCATTTTTCTCATTTTCAAAGCTTATAACCTGTTCTCCAGTGAAGACAATTCGCATTTTGCATACTTTACCGAGAAGACCACGAGGTTGGGCATTCTGACCCTAACCAACTGTGTGAACTTGGGCGAGCTTCTTAACTTCTCTGGGTTTCACTGTCTTCATATTTACATAAAATGATTGAAACTACCCATTTTCAAAGTCCTCAGATGTCCTGCAACTCTGATGTTAATGGCTTAACAGATCCATGGCACAGATCATAATACACACAGGAAAATAGAATCTAGATTATTGCATTTCCCATGTTCAAGCTTTCTCCTCTTCACAATTCTGTCTCCTGAGAGTCAGAGCCAAGGCAATGGAAAAGGCCTAACAAACTTATTCCATTTGCTGTAAATATTTACTGTATGGTTGAGTCAATGGTGAATTGATCGCATAGTGACTGCATAAACTCTATAGAAGTCAATAGAATTATCTGGAAATACAGTGCAGGTAGTAGGGAGTGACTTCCATTTGTAAATTTCTCTTCCTTGTGCTAACGTTTCTAATTTTAGGGAAATGGATTTTTACAGGTCACAATTACACTTCCATAGTTGCATCTCTTTGTGGGTCCTCAGCTCGGTGTGGTCATTGCTGCCTGTATGTCAGAGATAACATGTTTTTATTTTTTAAATTTTGGTGAATTACACAACTTTTGAATCTCCTGACAAGGACAAGATATCAGCACTTGCACATAGTGGTGTCCATGGAAGATACGTGGTATTTACAAGCTAACAAATGGGTAATATTCACAAACTGAACTGAGGAAGTGGATGTATTCATTCAGTTGGCTAACGCCTGCACCCCAGATATTAGTTTAAGTATAATCTTCAGCTCTAATATGTGTATTCAAAATAGTTTTAGAAGCAGCCAATTATTTGAGTCAGTGAGCAATCTGTGAAAGCTACATTGGAAATAATGCCAATTTTGATCCATTTACTGTCAAGAGGGTACCTTTAAGGAGAAGCCTGAAGCACTGGAACGTGGACTGACCATTGCAAATAGGATATGGCAGTCAAGATGAGAGATGATGAGAAGGCTTTGGCAGGGGTGAAAATTGCGTCAGTAGTGCTCAGAAAAGCTGACACACTGACATGAGTAACAGAAAAAGGCCACTCTGTCTCCTGCCCACATTCAGGCAAATAGGCATTTGAGTCACAAGAGGCTTCAACAAGAAGGACTGAGATGGAGACAGAAAGTTGGCATTGGCAGCCATGCACATCATCAGAGACAAAGGCTACAAAGCCATCTCCAAAGTCTTTTGAAAAATCAAGAACATATCTAGCCTGAAGATGTGGGGTAAATTAAGATACCTTCACATACTTACATTAAGGATGGAAGAGTCACATATTCCAACTAACAGGACCAAGATCAACTCATTCCTGTGATCATTCCCCTGATTCTCTACAGAACCCCAAGAAAGTAACTCTTCCAATCAAATTTCGTTTCTGCGTGCCTTGGTTTTCTTGTATACTACCCTGTGCTTGTGAATCCCAGCTCAGGTCTAGAGATATTTTAACTATTTGGTGTCACTGTTTGTAGAATACATTCCTTATAAGACTTTAAACATTTTATCAAAATGTAAATATATTGGTGAAACCCATTGTTAGATATCTTTTGGTTCTGTGTCTTTAGTGAGGCTCTTAGTAATTTCTAGGTAACCAGGATATTAGAAAAGCTGGAAGTATTTTTGCTAATGGGTGAGATAGCTTCTTGGACTTCAAACTTTTTTAATAGACATATATAAACTAACAGTAGGCAGAAAACTTAGTGATTATGGAGTTCAGGCTTCTTACTTTATAAATTGATCAGACTTCATTACCTATAATCTTTCTTAACCAATCAGCTCTCCTGATCCTTTCCAATTTCCAGTAATAAGCCTGTTATTGTATTTATTTTATAATTTCATCACTTATGCTTATTCTCTCTCAGACTTTCAAACAATCAGTATACATTTTGTCGAGCACTCTTCATACTCTCTGAGCTCTATCTGCTCTAGGAGATGCAGTACAACTATTTATATCATGGTATTTTCCTTAAAAATGATTAAAATCAGAAAACAAGGTAAAATAAATGAAAGAACAGGGACCCAGGGCTCATAAGCTTCTGCTCTATTCACCCAGTCTTTGCCTTCAACAAAAAGTGGTGGTGACATCTCAGATTTGTATTAATATAGAAGTATAGGATTTGGAAAGAAGAAAAGTGATGGTTTCCTGCTATTCAGGGGTGATCAAGCCACATCTGGAATAAAACATCCCCTCCTGGACTCTTCAATTTAAGAGGAGTTAGACAAGCTGATATGCATTCAGAGGATAATGAAAAATTCCAAGACCTTGTAGCATAAAGAAAGATTGAAGAATAATATAGACTTTAACTTAAAGAAGAAGGGATATAGGGGGGACAGTGAAAGCTGTCTTCAAATATTTGAAGGTCTTGCAGTGCAACTGTGTGAAAGAGGATTATTCTCCTATAGAAATATGTAACCTCAGTGTTTCTAAAAGAAGAGACCTGAGGGTATAAATGAGGTCCCATCAATGCGTGGGTTTTATGTAACTGCCCCTCCCTCCTTGGATAACTGCAGGATTTGGCTCCGCTTCATCTCTGTTTATGTCTGTGTGTCCTCAGAGTATTTTCTTAGTACTCACCATTTGTCCCCTAGTGTTTGTTTCTGTTGTCACCTCTTTGCCCATGAGCCTCATGAGGGAAATGCATCATGTCTACCAATGCTGCTGGTGGAAACCCTACTTCTGTGCCAAGGGTGCTGTCTCTCCAGCCCCAGAAATTCAAAATCACTCAAATGCAAAAAATCTATGGGACATTTAGCTTAATTCAAGTTGCTTCTCTCTTACTGTCAATAAGGAGACCATCCCTTCTTCCAGTAAAGCCCAAGACCTGGTTGCTGGGGTAGAACTGGAAGCCAGATTCCTTTCCATCACACCCAAGACAGCTCACCAAAAATTTCTCTTTTCCCAAAGCTTTCATCCATAGAACATGCATCTACAGAGCATGCATGACCTGTGGATAAGAGGGGCTGACATCAGTTTTCACACACTCAAGAGTCAGGATTGAGCTCTTACCGGAGAAAGTTGGGACTGATGAGGAAAGATGCTGGAGGTGCATCAGTATAAGAGAAGACTAGTAAATAATTGGGGCTTTTATCGGCTCAAATGTGCTACCTGGAGAATTCTTCCCTTGTCACTGTTCCTGTTCAAGTGTACACTCCATGAGCATTTGTTGGAAAGTGTCCTGGAGAAGATGCAAACAGCAAAGGAGTGTTTGGACTAGATAACCTTAAAGATTCCTCCAACCCCAAGACTGTAGGAGGCTAACCCAGTCTACTCACCTTGGACAGTGAGCTTGGATGCTCGGAGGGCAGTAATAACAGAGGCATCACCACAAACCTAAAAACAAGTGGAAAACAAGGGCTCAGGATGTCTGCAAGTCCTCTTCTCAACTCTCTTTCTCCAGGTATAATGTGTAGACACTCTGCATTAGAATCACTTGAGGAGCTTATTAAAAATTTTGATTCTTGGGATAAAAGCTCAGATATCATCGTCTTTCTTTGGAAAGCAATGCTCTCCAATAGAACTGTTGGCAGCAATGGAAATGTTCCATTATCTATGCTGTCCAGGATGGTAACCACAAGCCATGTGAGCCTATCGAGTATTTCAAATGTGGCAGGTGTGACGAAAGAACTGGAATTTTAAGTTTAATTCATTTTAATCAATTCAGATTTAAATAGCCACGTGTGGCTGGAGGGGGGCCCTGTGAAACAATTTTAAAGTCTAGAAGAAGGAAGCTTAGAGAAAAGTTAAGTTTGTGTGGCACAGGAGGAACAGTGGGCAGTGGAAGCAAAGCATGAGATTGGAGCCAGCATGCAGCAAAAATGAAAAAGAATTTTATAATTCAGGAAGTGACCCTAGTACCATAGCTCATAACCTTTCTGAGGTTACGGAACCCCCTGAGAATTATTGAAAGCAATGGATATTCACAGTCAATAATACGCTCAGACTAATTCGTATGATAAATTTCCATGAGGTTTCGGGGCAAGAGAGTTAGAGAATCCCTAAAGCTCATCCATGGTCTCCTTTCCAAACCACAAATCCCTGTTTGGGAATTCCTGATACAGTAAAACACCCCTCAGTCTATAGACAGACAAGAAAACTAAAACACAGAGTTTAAGGATTGGCTCAAAGCCATTCATTGATCATCCAACTTGGCTTCTATGGTCTCCCTGTCCCACCCTCTGTACATCTTTCTTTACCTGGAGTCATGCCAACTTGTGTTTTACATGGAGAGTAAAGCTAAGATTTATATACAAAAGCTGGGAGTTGAGCTGGGTGTGTTGGAGTAAGCCCACTTGAATTTATTTCGAAGTGCTGTGTTTTTTGCAACACTTAACCTCGTTCTCCTGTTCTTGGACGTGAAGGAACTATTAGCTCGATATTCGAAAGGCAGGAAGAACAACAGTGCATTTGATTATCTTTCCTTTCTCTCATCAGAATAAAGTGTGGTTAAAATGCATCAATAAAGGAGACGTCCAGCTCCTTGGTATTTGATTAGGAGAGCCTTTATGCAATTGATTTTCCAAGCTCTTAGTCATTTTGCAGAAAGGTCCCCATACATTTCAGGAGTATTAACTGTTAAAAATAGTTTTCGGTTGCTGGGCAAATACCAATTTGCAGCAACTGGAAAGAAAAATTTAGCATGGCTGTTTACATACATTTTAGAGAGAATATTAACATCACCTTGAGCTATCTGTTGTTTGCTTGTATGTGCGAAGGGAGAAAAGCCAACACTTAATACAACACTTAGAACTCACATTTGCTATTGTATGTTCATAAATATTAATCTAGAGAGATAATTAGCTCCATAAATTTTACAATTAGCCTTTCAGAAAAGAAGTGGATGCTAATAAAAATACGGCATGCTTTTAAGCTTCTCTACTGGCAAGTGTTTTCACTCTAACGGCTCCGAGTCAGGTCAGTCTTTGTTTAATCTTTTCCTGAAACAGGCACACCTTACACATATTCTGTTTCCCCCTTGGGACCATAGCCTTGCAACAGGGAAAATAGGTTTTCTATTCTTAAAATCTAGTTACCACCTAGTTGGGGAACTTTTTCTCTTTTTTTCTCTGAAATACTGTGAGATGACAAAAAATGCCATAGTTCACTCCCCTCAGAGATGGCTCCAGTTCAGACCAAGGGAAATCTACATAAGCATGTTGCCCAGGTGAAATCAACACGTTTATGTTTGTGTGCTCTTCCACCTGTTTTGATTTGAAGCAATACTCTAGTCCTTAAATCTAAGTGTTAAATCCTACCACTTATCGTCAGTCACAAATTAGGGAGGTGTTGGTCCCAAAGATCTAGTCAATGCCCCATTCTAGAAGTTATGCAATGTCAAGGGAAAACCGTTCCACTGGAAGTCAGCAGTTCTAAGTCCTATTCTAATTGATAGTAACTAGCTGTGCAAACTTGGGCAAATCACATAATTTCCTTTTCTTGGAAGTTAAGAGGTCGGCTTGATCAGTGGATTCCTTGTCTCTCTCTACATTAGAATCTGTTAAAATGCAGATTTAACAGATTGCAGAGGTGCAGATTTCTGTACCTCTCTCCACCACTACTGAGTCAGAATGTCCAAGGAGTAGGGCCCAGGCATCTGGTTTTTTAACAAGTTCTTTAAGTGGTTCTCATATACCCAAAGGAACCATGTGGATTTTCTACAACAGCTAGTGAATTCAAGGGTCTTTACTGTTCCTCCCTGTTCTCAGTGTCTGTGGTTGAAATGTTCCCATGGATTGATGCAGGGGACAGGAAGGAGAACCTCCGGAAGAAAGGAGTTGCTCATCTCTGAATCATGGAAATAAAATCCAAAGTGTGAGCAGAACCGGAGGTTGGCTATGGCCTTTTCTATTCACTTTAAGGCTGATTCTTAACTGTGCAATGAAAATGGTTATAAGACAAGTCAAAATATTCCCTTGAGGCAGCCTTGAACATTCCAGGATAGGAAATAGTTCTCCTGTCTCACACCAGCCATAAACAATTGGTGATGGAGCTTGGAACCCATATTTCTGAGCCAAGGGTGTGGTCTCTCCAGCCCCAGAACTTCAAAACCATCTGGAGGAACTGTGGCTGACATCTTAGGATTTCCTGCAGAGCAGTGGTGCTCACTACAGTGGTGGGGTGAGAGGGACTAGAAAGGGGCAGCTCTTTGAGGGGTTGTAGATGACTTAAGTTTGGTCTTGATGATGAATATATTTTGACATTTCAAACAGCCTTGAAGAAGTACATGAGACATATTTTTATCACAAGGAGTCATGGATTAAAAAAAGCAGAGCAATGTTAGTGGAACCGGGAACCCTCGGTCTGTCCTCAGGATACTCCAGGCTTAATCACCTGATTCTGAAACAGACCCCGCCATGTACCCCATTCTGGTGTGGATGGTGATATTAGCAGAGCTCTACCTCCTTACAGTGAAATGTCAGCTAAAACTCCCCCTGGTGCTTTCATGTTCATTAGTTACATTGTCCCTAGTGATTTCATGCACACTGACTTACTGCACTCCTACACCTTTCTTGTGTTAGGTAGCTGTGGCTAATGTTGTTAACTCCCGTTTGATAGAATATGAAACCAAGGCTGGAGAACACTCCATGATGACTGCCAGGCCTGGCCCAGCTGGGGACAGGAATGTGTCCTTTCCACCACACCAGGGGACACAACTCACTGTCTTCCTTGTTCATGTGAAGGGGGGGAAAAAAACTCAAGACCCAGAGAAATTGGGTGAGTTCTCAAAACTCATTTAGCCAGTCGGTGGCAGAGAGCAGGACTGCAATGCAGGTTTCCTGACCCAGAGTTGTATATTCTTTTCTCCACATCATGCTGCTTCTATAACACTGGCCAAAGCCCTTGACCTCCCTCAGACATCAGAAGCCATGTCCTTAGGACTTTAAAAGAAGTGGGTTTGAGATGCCCCACCTCTGGCTGGGCACCTTTTCAACTGTGGCAGGAAAATTAGATGCGGCTGAGTGCAGGTCTCTTCATGGGCAGCTTGGGGACCCTTCCACATCCCTGGAGGTGAGCATGAATGACGGCACAGTAGCAGATGTATGTTCACCTCAATGACAATTAAAAATGCTGTTTGACCCAAAGTGTAACACACAAGAGAGACACGCATACACACACACACACACACACACACACACACACACACACATCCTTCTAGAAACTCTATTTAGGGCTGGAGGAATGGGAAGAAAAAGTTTCTGAAGGTTAATCTGCTGTCTGTTTGTGGCCACAGGGATCAAGAAAAGATTAGCTTTTTGGTTAGACAGGTTTTTTTTCCCCTACATGGAGGGACTGGGAATTGAACCCAGGACCTCGTGCACACCAAGCATGCGCTCTCCCACTGAGCTGTACCCACCCCAAACCCAGATTGGCTACTTGGAATCCACAGATAATCCCCAACTCTCCATTTTAGCCATTACTGGTCAACCTTTATAGAAATGGTTAGGAGCAAGGAAGTTTCTAAAAGCCACCCCGGAGCAAGAAAAACCAGGAACCAGAACAATTTACAAGCTGGATCATCATCCCCAACTGGAGAGTAAGTTACAGAATAAAAGGAAGAGTTATCGGCCCCAAATCCAGAGTCAGTGATACAAGGGAAGGCAGACTAGTGCTAAGCTATTTTCATTTCTAATTGTCTCTCTCTCTTTTTTTTCCTATTGAAGTACATTTGATCTACAATGTCGTGTTAGTTTCTGGTGTACAGCACAGTGATTCAGCTATACATACGTATATATTCTTTTTCATTATATTGACTATCTGATTGGTTATTGACTATCTGATTCTCTCTGGTAACACCCCTGCACTGTTACTACCCCCAGCCCTGAAGGAGCCCCACCTTCACTCTCTCCTGGAATCTCACCTCTTTCTGTGTGTGCCTGTGTGTGCAGAGTTTTGAAAATACCAAGGCACGGCCTCTTGATAAGCCATTATAGCCAAAGTTGATTCTTTTGTGCCACTGTATCTAAACTCTGCACCTTTCTCTTTTTCCATCAGAATGTAGGTCTGTGTCCCATTGTTTCAAACCCTATTCCCTTACTAGGGCAAAACACATTCATTACATTGCTGTCATAGACAAAGTTGTTTATCCCTACTAGGAACAAAAGAAATGAAAGTTAGAACAATAGACCTTTTCATTTATCACGGTGATGATATCTTAGACTATTTCATACCTAGTGTTCACAAGTGTAGGGTAAGACATGCAGTCTCTTGTACCTTTGAGTATAAACTGATACAATATTTCTAAAAAATCAATGTATTAAGAACTAAAAGAGCTCAAACTTCCTTACCCATGAATTTTATTTCTTTGAATTTACCCAAAACGATTAGTGAATGCAGAATAATTCATTGTAGGAACATTCAATATTGTGTTATTTATAATACCAGAAGTGATAAATGAAAAGAGACATGAAACAATAATCATGGGATGGTTATAAAGATATCACAGTCTACCCACACTGTGGAATAATATCTAATCATTAAAAGTTATATTTTTGAAAGTTATATAACATAGGGATATGCTTCAGTATATTCATATTAATGACAAAAGAAAGTTGTGCTTATGAGCACATGTATGTGTATGTAAACATATTTACATAATTTGTTCAAGTATAGGAAAATTTTAGTAGTTATTTCTGGGTAGTAGGGTTATAGATAATTTTTATGATTTTTTTCTCCCTTGCATTTCTTCATTTTCTAAATATTCTGACAAAAAATGCATTATTCTTATAACCAGAAAAAAATTTTAAAAAGCATTTTTCATTAAATATTGTGGTGGAATTGGTGGTTGGCTCTCTTCTCCTTCCCAGATTAAATTATTTGCACTTTTCCGGGAAGCTGATTTTTCACTAGGGCAGAGGGTTTCCATGAGTGGAAATGCGGGGCCAGTCAGGTAGAGCAGACAATTCTGAAGAGGGGATTCTGCCCTGCCTCTCGGCTCCCACCACCAGGGTTCCGGCTTTCACCAGCAGTTCTAACATACCTAACCCAGCATCGTAACAAAGCCTCTCCTGCACTCACGGTCGGACATAGGATTCTGGCTGATTGTGGGTTTGCTACCTGTGGACCTGTGTATGTCCTCACACACACACTCCCTCTTATAATTGGATGTGTATTTGTTTCATTAAATTCACTCCGTCAGCAGTTTCTGCTCCAAACAGTCCCTGAGGCTAAAAGGGAAAAAAAAAGTCAGTAATCAACATACTACTTTCAAGTACAGAGTACCGACCTATTTATAAAAGGAAATTAAATAAAACCGGTAATTATAACTAGCGTACAACCTTTCAACATAGTCAATGAGAAATTCAATTTGCTTAAAATAATGAGATACTGTGGCAGGAACAATCTGTTCGCGTGCTGTTCCCAAGAGCCTGGGGATGGAAACAAACCTTGCCTGACATTTGATACTATCTGTCAGTTTATCAACTCTGTCTGTGGTGAGTTTTATGATGGCACTACCAGGTTTGGGATGGAGAGAGGAGAGGAAAAAAAAATCTCTTTTCTCTTTCCTGCTCAGCTATAGGGAACCTGTTAGAAAGTGGATTCAGATGTCCATTTTGAACACTTGAACAAGTTAAATGACCTCCCTCAGACCTAATTTGGTGGGTTTAATTTAGCTACTTTCCCCCCTTCTCTACCATCACCCAAACCAGACGATTGAAGTCCCTGAGGTGTCCGCTCTGCTGACTACTCACATGCTCTTTGTCTACAATTTTTCTGTTTTGTTTTGTTTTTGTTTTTGCTGAGTTCATATCTTGCCAAGGTAAGATAAAGACACATAAAAGTTGAATGAAAGAGTGTCAACACAAACCAGTATCTACTGGTGTGGGGGTTTTGCCCTAGTTAGCTAAGGCTGCCCTCTGTCTTGTCTCCCTCTTTCCTTCATTCATTGGCTTTACAAGTTTTACTCGCTACTACTGAGTACCGGCCCCTCTGTTAGATGTTGGCAAAGGTAGAAGGCAGAATAAAGCACACACTGTGTCTTCATAAATCCCAACAGCTAGCAGACTCATAAACAGGCCATTGTAAATCTATTTGGAAGCATGGTGACAGGGATTTTTGAGAATGTTTAGAAGTGGTGCCTACCTAATCTAGCCTGAAGGGCCATAGGGAAATTAGGAGAGAAGTGTCAAGGAACGAGTAAGGAGATAAAATCTAAACAAAGTAGGAAAGGATGAGTCAAAGTTAACAAGGCTGAGAGGAAATGCATTCCCAGCAGGAAACTCAGCACAAGTAAGTAGGCAAAGAGACAAGAATCACAGGCTGACAAGCAGAATTCCATTGTTAGACAGTGAGTGGCAGGCAAGGAGTGGTGAGAGGTGAAGGTGGGAGAGGGGACAGGTGTATCAGCTGGCTTTTGCTGTGTAACAAACCACCCAAATCTTGGTGGCTTAAAATAACCACTGTTTGATATAGTCCCAGTTGTTTTTTTTTTTTTTTTTTCCTTTGCTTTTGATGTCAAATACAAAAATCATCACTGAGACAGATGTCAAAGAGCTTACTGCCTATGTTTTCTTCTAGGAGTTATATGGTTTCAGGCCTTATATTGAAGTATTTAATGCATTTTGAATTAATTTTTGTTTATGGTGTAAGATACACTCTTTTGCATGTAGCTGTTTTCCCAACACTACTTACTGAAAATACCATCCTTCCCCTCCCCACATTGTATAGTCTTGGGTCCATTATTGCAAATTAATTTGCCATATATGCCTGGGCTTATTTCTGAGTCTCTATTCCATTCCCTTGATTTACATGTTTGTTTTTACACCAGTGCCATACTGTTTTGATTACTATAGCTTTGTAATATAGTTTGAAATCAGGGTATGCAATGCCTCCAGCTTTTTTGTTCTTCCTCAGGATTGCTTTGGCTATTCAGGGTCTTTCGTGTTTCCATACAAATGTTAGGATTGTTTATTTTATTTATGTGAAAAATGCCATTGGTATTTTGATAGGGATTGCATTGAATCTGTAGCTTGCTTTGGATAGTATGGACATTTTAACAATATTAATTCTTTCAATCCATGAACACTGAATATCTTGCCATTTTGTGTGTGTGTCTTTTTCAATTTCTTTCATCAATATCTTATAATTTTCAATGTATTGGTCTTTCACCTCCTTAGTTAAATTTTTTTCCTAGATATTTGATTATTTTTAATGCAGTTGTAAATGGGATTCTGATAGTTTGTTATTAGTGTATAGAAATTCAACAAATCTTTGCATATTGATTTTATTTCCTGCAACTTCATTTAATTCATTTGTTAGTTCTAACAATCTTTAGATGTTAGATAAATGATGTCATGTCATCAGCAAATAGTGACAGTTTTACTTCTTTTCTGATTTGGATGTCTTTTTTTTTTTTTTTTTTTTTTTCTTTTTCTTGTCTGATTGCTATAACTAGGACTTCCAATACTATGTCAAATAAAAGTGGCAAGAGTGGGCATCCTTCTCTTATTCCTGATCTTAGAGGAAAAGCTTTCATCATTTCACCACTGAATATGATGCTAGCTGTGGGCTCGTCATATTTATATTTTGTTTTAATTTTAAATAAGCCAACTAGAAAACTATGATTTTGTCATAAAAACTCATTCTTGAAGACAGAAAGACCAGAATTTGTGTCTTGTCTCTACCACATTCTAAATATGTGACTTTGAGAAAGTTCTTTGACCTCTTCAAGCCTCAGTTTTCCCATCTTTCAAGTGGCAATAAAAATACCAAATGCTTACTGCATAGGGTTATAGTGAGGATTACATGAGATAAGGCATACAAATCACTTCAACAAAGTCTAAACTTATGATGAATGCTCATTAAGTGCTAGCCAGCACTACTTTATTATTATCATTATTGTAGATTTTAAGGAGCAGCTGGGACCCAGATAAAGAGGCTCAGTTGAGAGATGATCACAGAGAAGCCTGAAATGGGCAATAGTAGTTAAAATGGAGATGAGAGGATAGACTTGATAAATATTTGGGACTTAACATTGGAAAAATAAAGAAACTGACTGAATGGGGGACTCCAAGGAGAAGGAAGACTCAAGAGAAATCTCTAGGCTTTCTAGCCTGAATTACTGAGTAGACTGCTTCTAACTCATATAAATAATATTGCAGGAAAAGCATTTAAAAGGAAAAATGATGAGTTGTATGTGAGTGAATCTGAGACACCTGTGGGAGTCTAGGCTGGTGGGCACCCACTGGAAAGACACTGAGTTTAGGTTCCAGCCCATCTGTGCCCAGCCTTGGCATTACATAATATGAAAAGAAACAACCTGGATACTCTAAATAGGTTTGCAGGTGGAAGTTCTTATTTTTAGAAGAGAATAGAGACTTATTCCTCCATAAAATCCAAACCCAAAGAAGCAAATGTAAGTGGCAAGCATTCCTTGTCTTGCTCACTGTTATTTAACTGACTGCAGCTTCCCTGAAAGGTCATACAGTGCTTGCTTGGCCATCCCATCAGAAGTCTCCACTGGAAGGGATAAGCTAGGGGAAATACCCAGAATCAGAGAAGGCCAAAACAAGGGAAGAGAGCAGGCATCTGGGGAAAGGGGGAGAGAATTTCCCTCCTCTAATAGGAAACAGCCATTCAAGACTGATCTAAATGATGGCGCTACAAATTCCCAAATGATGAGCACCAAGGGTCACTAGGTAGGAAGAAAAGAAAGATGCAGTTTCGCTTAAGAACTCTAGACATTTACTGGAAGAGTACTGGGTACCAAGTTAGTTCTCTTAGGAATTCTCTCAGCCCTTAATTCTTAGAACTCTGGGACAACTAGAAAAACTCCATCCTCCCCCCTGAAGGAAGTTATGAAGTCTTCCAGTTAGAAGAGATTTCAGAAGATGGGCTGGTTGTCCTGCTTTGCTATCTGGAGGACTACCCCAAGATAGCATGTACTTTTCCCTTGAGCTAAAAGCAGAAAGAACAATGTCCAAACATGCTAGTGTACAGGGCAGAGCATTTGGAAGCATTGACCTACTGGGTCATTAGCTCTTAAACTGATGAAAACCATGGACAGCTCGCCATGAAAATTCACATTCACACACAGTTATTCGTAGAAATTCAAGACTTGTGCAAGCCTCTTAAAGACTATCCATGGAAAATCTGAAGATCTGAAGACCCAAAGCTAACAACCTAACATAGAAGTGGGGAAGGAGGGTGCACAAGGGCCATCACGTAGTTGAATCCTCATTCAGAAGACTTGTGCAGGGACCAGGTCAGGCCAAGGACATGCAAGAAATGCACAGTGCCACCATGATGCTAGCTAGAATGGCTGAGGGAGCTGATAATGACCTGCTGAAAGTGCTTCATGAAAAGCACTGTCACTGCCCCATTCTGGTGTCCTGGGTGCAGAGGCTAAAAGAATTCAGCTTGGTGAGAAAGCAAGGAATTTTGGAACTTGAGAAAGGATTCCAATTTAAAGGATTCCTGTTAAAAAAGAAAAAAGAGAAACCACAGAAAACAACAACAACAAAGCTAGCAATACCAAATTCACACCTTCATTATAATGTTTGCTTTGAAAGAGGAATTTAGGAAACATTTTCACTTTTTTTTTTTGGGGGGGGGGGGTTAGATTATAGTTCCAGAGCCATCCACTCACTCTGCCTTTGTCTCAGATTTGCACACATGGCTTGGTGTTCTTTCTGGGAACATGGAGTGCATGGGATTTGGGTCTGCTTTGCTGCGGGAGGTAGGCTGCAATCTGTGCAGGAGGAGCCCCAGTTGCTACTGTAGAAAACGTAGGTGTCGCAGGATGTCAGACAGTTCTGTGTGACAAAACAACTAGGAGCCTAGAGGGTGGGGCACATGTCCTCTCTAGCCACTTCTCAAATTCCTGTTTTGAAGAGCCTGAAGTTCTCCTGGTGGGCTCCTTGCCCAGCATCTCTGTGTGTGTATACTCATGAGTTAATCATTTACCCATTTATCAGAAGAGAGGACCGCCAGAGCCACAGTTGTCTTTCTTCTTCCTCTTGAGCATTTCCCATCTCTTCCCATCTTTCCTCTTGGTTGAAGTAGAGCATTGAGAGGTGCAGTGATGGCAAGGGATTTGGGGATGAGGGTTTTCAGCCTCACTTGTGCAGATGTCCTCTAGCTTCTCTCAGATCCATTTCACTGGTACTTCTTCCTCCTAGGCTCATGGAAATACAGTGGTTCCTCAAAGCTCATGCAAGAGTCCCCCTCTTTTCAAACCTCAGCAACTACCAACACACCAAAACTGTGCCCCAACCCTCCCCATGTTGCAGTCACCATTTTGGTTACCCTAGAACATCTTTTCAGATTAGGAGCTTATAAAACTTAATCTTTTGGGGGAGATTGGTTGGAGAACCATATCTGAGTTTCTTGAGTGTGTTAATCAAGGATAGAATGACACATGTCTCCAGTAATGTAAATGTCAGACATGGATGATTTAATCTAAGAAAACAAGGGATCCAATGACTTAGAGAATTTGTATGTGGACATTCAGCACATTGTAATCCACGTTGAACTCTGAATGATGGTATATTTGGCAATACCATTCTGAACCACAGGATTATTTTTAAATAAGCCTTGAGAATAGAATTTCTATTTGTCTTCAATACCAAAAGCTTCTAGAAAGTAAACACAAATGGCACACGTTAGTGTACTGTGAAAAAAGTACTCAAAACTTTGGGTTTATTGAGTAATAATGATAAACCATACTTGCATATCCTTTCCAGGCAGGCACAAATGTGACAAAGTCAAAATCAACACTAACAGTCAAGAGAACATTTTATTGTGATGGTTTGTTATTTTGATATTATGTGGTAATTATAATTAACTTTAAGACTAGTGTGTCATACTTTAAAAAATCCTTGTAGTTGATTTCAAGTTAATGGTAAGATTGGACAAATGGATGCAGTGAGGTGCAGCAGCATTAACAAAAATCACATTTCAAGTGCCCTGATGCCTAAGCCCCTTCTACCAAGATGCTCAGTGTCTTAATGACCCTGAAACTTGACTATAGAGAAAGCAAGACTTCTGTCCAATTAAATATTTTCTCTTAAATATTCCCCAGTGCATTCAAAAGAAAATGGTGTCTAGGATTAACACATAAATATTACTTCTCAATGAAACCCAGGGATGAGCCCTTTATTTTAATGAATCTAGTCTAAGGAGACTACCTTTGAGTGTAAGGCAGATATTATTTATCAATATAGTGCTTTCCAGTTGAAAAGGGACCCTTCCATGCATGGGCTAAAAAACATTTCAAAGCATGCTTTCTCAGAAACCTCGTGTCCAGAGAGAGCAGGGGACCCAATGAATGAAGCTCTTCTTGAATGTTTCACTTCAAATCTTATATTTAGATATGATTTGAGGTGTATATTTATATTTTTGTGTATATATTTACATGAGATACTGATATGGCCAAAGATTGAGTTCTGGAACCTCATGTAGGTATGAATAAAATATGAACCTATTTATTACCGGGGGGTCTCAGGCCCTCCTCAGATCCTTTATAGATTTGTGTCAGTCTTCATTCTGTCAGAGGAGATTTTTTTAATCTTAGGAGTCCTTTGGGGACTTGGCCATGGATTCTGTGCAGTGGCTGTGGCTCCTGTTGGACAGCAGTGATGGTCAGTGTCAAGCATGAAACTGAGATGCTGTGGCAGATGCCTCGCCTCATGTGGCTGGGCTTGATGGAGCATCTTGGGTCCCTGACCAGACAGCACACAGGTTTGGGGCCACCTGGTTCCAGTTACAGAGTCAGATACACATGTACATAGTCATCAGGGTATCTGTGTCTGTGTCAATTATCGTGAATGTCTACAGATATTCAGAGCACACGGTTTAGATTAACTCAACTGAAACTGAAGAGTGTAGGCATGCTGAATAATCTGTGGGATTTTGTCAACTTTTGACAACTTTTGAAAATCAAGGGCTGAGTTTCTAAATTATGCATAATTCAGCATTTTGCTTCTCTTCCTTCCTTCCCTGTGCCCACTTTTGGGACTGATTTTTAAGCTGACAGATGTGTTGTTGAACATTGTTAACTGATATAAATTGGAGGAACAGTTGCTATGGTCTGAATATTTGTGTACCTCCCCTACCCCAGAATTCACATGTTGAAATCCTCACAGCTGAAGTGATGGTTTTGGAGATGGGGCCTTTGGGAGATAATTAGGTCATGAGGGTGGGGCCCTCATGAATAGGATTAGGGCCCTTATAAAGGAGGCCCCAGAGAGCTCTCTCAACCCTTCCAATGAGAAGTTTGCAGTCTGTAGCCCAGAAGGGAGCTCTCACCAGAATCCACCCATGTTGACCCCCTAATCTGACTTCCAGCCTCCCAAACTGTGAGCAAGAAATTTATGCTGTTTTAAATTCCTGTCTGTGGAATTTTGTCACAGTGGCCCCAGTAGACTATGACAACAGCATAGAGATGTCATTCAGAAAAATGACTTTTAGTAAGATTTGAATTGAAATTTTGGCTTCACCCCTTGTGAACTGTAACCAGAGCCTGTCATAGGCTCTTAAGTTCTCTGAGATTCAAGTTCCTTACCTGTAAAATGGACATAAAAGTTGTATACCCCACTAGGGTTATGGAGAAGATTAAATGAAATTGTATAAAAACATCTAGCCCAGTGCTTGGCTCAGAATATGAATTCAGTACATATTAGCAGTCTTTATGTTTACAAGAGTAGACAAAGTCACATTATAAAAAATATATAATGTTTGTAAATTTTGGATGATGTCCGTTAAGTGTGCCCATCAAGACTGTAAGACTATGGGAAGTACAGAGGAGAAACAGTAAGTTTGAAACTGGTGGGTGTGTAAAGAAAATATGAAAGATGTGCCTTAAAAGGGTGAAAAGATTACCACTCTCCTCTTGGCTGCCAAACCACTTATGACGTGTTTTAGTATTTTGTTTCTGTTGTCCTTATTGTTTAATCTCTGCCCTTTTCTTTGTTTGCCTTAATGCTGCATAAGTGCACGATTAAACCCTTAATAGTTATTACCGGCTCATGTGAGCGGGGCAAATGGACACTGGTAACTGTGTCATCAGAAAAATGCAGAGTAATTCATGCCTCCCAGGAGGGGGATGTAAGGAAATCAAAAGCTGTTTCATAATTTGAAGATCTAGGATTCTGCACAATGAGCATTCCTTTTGAAGTTATTTTCTCCGTTGGCATTCATAAGAGTCAATTACCAAAATCTCTTGTTAAAACTTCTCCATAGGAGTCCGCTCTATCGCTGAAGTCATCTTGAGGGCCACAGCATTGTTCCCAATATATAGTTACCATTCTGCTTTGTAGTCTTTTAATTGGAGGGATTAAAAGGATTTTGCTTATGGTATTTTTACAAAACATATTTGGATAAAAACAGAAACATGCCTGCATGGTGATGAGATTTGTAGCCATGGAAACAAATAAAAATCCCAAAGTGGAAGAGGAAGCTTGAAATCTGGGTGCAGACCTTTAGGAAAAGCCTTCATTCAAATGATGGCTGGAGGAAGAAGGAGCAAACCTCATAGTCCAAGAGGCAGAGGAGCCAATATAATTAGACACATAACACAAGGGAGGGGGCTTGAGCAGAGGTTTTCAAACTTTTTAAGACACAGATCCTTATTCTCAAATGATTTTATGTGAAGTTCAGGAAATAAATTAAAAAGAACAAGCTGGTAGGAATTACTATGCAGCATTTGTAAGCATGCTATATGTGAAGTCACTCATTTAAATCTTGTGCAACCCTGGCAAATAGGTACTATGATTACTCCCTCCCTGATGTTGGCTTATTTTACAGATAAGCAAACTGAAGCACAGAGAGGTGAAGTAACTGGTTCGAGGTCACACAGCCAACAAGAAGTAGATCCAGCGCTTAGATGCAGAAAGAATGACTCCAGGATTAGAAAAGTCTAGGAAGATAAGGTGAAGGAGGGGGAACAGCACTTAAAGGGGCCAGCACAGCAATCAGACTAAGAGAAATAGGGAAGGAAGAGTACAGAACAAGGAGCTCTTGGCTCCAGAAAGTTCAACCAAGCATCCTAGCTTTTAGAACTCCCTTTCCTCTTCATCCTTCACAGCTAAATGAGATTTTAAGTTCCCTGCTAAAATACTGAGATAGTCCTAGTCTCTTCATCACGCTTTAACCCAAATCCCCCCCAAATTAGAAAAATTTTCCAAGTGCGGATGGAGGGAAATGAAAAGGAAGAAATCACTTTAAGTTATTGCTGCACTGACAGAGGGTACAGGGATGGGGAGTGACAAGGGAGCACAGGAGACAAGAGGAAGATTTTAATGATGCTGTAAAAATTGTAGTGCATCTCCAGTTGGGTGGATGGGATTTAATCAGGAAGCATAACAAACTTTTAATAGCTCAGAACTCCACTGCACAAACATACACACACACACACACACACATTATATATATGTATATGTAAACAGACACAGCTCCTTAAACTTGGGGCCAGGAAAGCCCGTCCTGAAATGAGGCACATTTAAGCTACAGTTGGTTCCTCTACAAACCATTCTGTCTGTAACCTTTTACAGGTGTCGTGGACTGCACTGTAAATCTAAGGAATGGTCCATCTGTGCTCACTACTAAGCTCCTAGATTTGCTGTCTCTTAATAGCAATTTGGCTTAAACCTTGGGTTGTTAATTCTTCAGAGTGGCGACTCCACCCACTGGGTGAGGCTGCAGACAAGGGTTTTCTCTGAATTGCTCATAGTGTTGACCTTTTACAGTTTCACAAAGTCCACGCGACCCCTGGCTTCAAGACTGGGCTCGATAAAACAAAAGCAGCAGGTACTGTGACTTGAAACTCTTTTATATTTAGGTTACTTTATTTCCATGTCACAAAAATTTATTGAGTGTCGGTTGTGTACCAAGCTTCAGATTTGCTGATGAGATTTCAAAAATCAATAAAAAGATTATAATTTGGGCAAAGAGTTCCCCACCAGAGCTGGAGGCAGATAAGAGAACTTTATTTCCTAATATGATTTTCAGCTATTTTTTGGTGGATTAACACTTAGGTGAAGACACATCCAATCTATAAAAATAGGCGGGCATCACAAAAGCATCCATTATGGCCGTAACGAGCCAGTTTTTCATTTTCAACAACTTGTCCAAATGAGCTACAAAATGGGTATCCCATAAGCGCATAATTCACAGATAAGTTTACCTGTGTCTTCATGACTGATATGGTTTGGGGGATTTGGACTTGTCTCTAAAACACGAGACTGTGCTTGTCAAAGAGCTACACCAAGAAGGAATACATACTGACATTAAAAGTATAGTTTGGGTTGGTATCTTTGCCAAGTAGTCAGCAAGCTGCTGTTACACCAGTATTTCCATCAAATCACACCATAACCATAAATCTTCAATTTCAATTGCTATCATGTCCAACTAAAAGGTGCCTCAGATACACGTGTACATATTGAAACACCTTGAAGATCTTTAAGGGCACACGGCTCTGTTTGATGGAGAATTGGAGATTCAGTCTTGTAGGGAAACTTAAATCTGTTTTCAAGCAATGTGAAGTATACTGGGAAGCCCTCAAATCATTCTATGCAGCCTCAAAATGAGAAAAAATAGCCAATAGGACACTGAACTGGAGGTAGAATTATTTTCCATATATTTTTACAAATCTAGGCAATGCTTTCTCAGGCCACAAAGTGAATAAACAGTTAAGGGAGCAGGACTGACATGAAGACTCAAATTGCTTTTTCCTTGGGGCCGCTGTCTTCTACCTCTTGGGATGAATTTCAGTCTAAACTTTCTTCATATTTGGGGAGAGTAGGGAGGAAAGGGTGTTAATTATCACCAAAGCAGATTTCACCACTAATCTGATTACCAGAACTTAACCACCAAGTTAAACAAAAACTTGGAATATTTTACTGTTTAAAAAAAAACTTCATTCTCTGAATAAGATAAGGATAAATGTCTTTTTTTCTAATAGTCTGCTAATAAACATCTAGTCTTTAGTGTTCCTACAGAAAGTGGTCAAATCTTACTGATGCACAAAGTAAGGAAACAATGTGTGAGATATTCTCAGCTCCCCCTCCAAAAAAATCCTTAAAAATAAAACTTGAACTTATAAAATTGTTGCATAAAAAAAATGTGTCACAGCTCCATGTTATAGCTCAGTGTTACAGCTCAGTTGTGACAGCAACCTAGATCAGGGCGACAGAAGCACTCAGAGTTGGAGAACTCAGGTTTATTATGTCAGCGGGCCCAAAGAAGTTAACACTCCAAGCTCTGGACCCTGGCTGTAGGTTTACACCAGCTTTTATAGGCTGCCGGTTTACACTTTGCAACATAATATGCAAATGAGGTATAACAAAGTTGACTAATTAGGAACAAGCTTTGTAGAAGTGGACCAATCAGGAGGGAGAGAAATGACCAATCAGGAGGGAGAGAAATAACCACTCAGCTGTGAGGAAAATAGCCAATCAGGAGGGAGATAACCAATCAGCTGTGAGGAAAATAGCCAATCAGGAGTGAGAGAAATAACCAATCAGGAGTGAGAGAAATAACCAATCAGGAGGGAAGGAAATAACCAATCAGAAGCGAGCTCAGGGAACCAATAGAATCTTAGGGGTAAGTAAGCCATTTCAGAGGCAAAAAGTGATACAGAGCCTCTGGGCCAGGGAACCGGATGGTGCTGGCAGGAGAGTAGTGGCCCTGCCTGGGGGTCCTGCCTGTCTTTTTATGGGGCTTCCCACCTCAAAATCAATTTTTTATGATATAAAGGTTAGAGCAATTCAGAGAGGGATAAAATTAAAATGTTTAGAAGATTTACAAATATTAGCTAACTCTCATATGGTAAAACAAATTAGCTTAAAGCTCTATAGATTTAGTAATTTTGCTAGAAAATAATAAATCAAATGTTCTGGTCAAAAAGAAATTTGATGGTTACAAAGTCTTGACTGACCAAAAGAATTTTTTAAAAATGTTGAAATTACTGGATTCAGTGGATTTAACTCCTGTAGACTGAGTAAAATGACCTTTAAGATTCTTCATAGCAGTAGTAGTTGTAATAATAATAATAATAATTCACTGAATCATTATATAAGTTATAGTAAGTCTGCTGAGGGACAGACATAAGTGCTTAGGGGAAGAAAAGATTTGTTGAATGTATTCAAATCTTTTTTCTACAAAGAGTTACTCCAGTAAATTTAACTAGAGTCACCTAGATGTTCTAGCCAGCATCCAATCAGCAGAACATAAGTCTTGATCAGATGATAGAAAAAATAGTCAATTAAGCACATCTACCTTCTTCATCATTCATACGAATGTTGCATTCAAATTAATAACAACTGATGGAGATACCTTTACCCTCGTATAAAATATGAAAATATGCTTCATGTCTATCCTTTGAATACATATATTTTCTATCACTGTTCCATTACTATCTTCCTAGGAATATTGTTGCCAATAAAAACACATACTTCCAAGTATACAATGAAACTTTGGATTTTCCATATAACCAAGAAAACCTCTGTCTTTACAACTGAACCACCCCTAATATGATTAATCTTTTGGCTGGTGTATTGGTCGAATCAGAGTGTGTGGAGGAGCCTGTGGTTCACTACATCATCCAACATGAAAGCAGCTTAAAGCATTGGCTGGACCACACCCTGGCCAATTTGAGCACATTGTACAAGCATGTTAACTCTGAGAAGTGTCCAGGAAATGGAGATCACTAATCTTCACAAAACTCAGTGCAGGAACAGAGGATCACATCAGCCATGTGAGAAACAGCAAAGTCATACGGCAAGTAAGAGAGACGCTTTGGGAAGATTTTCTTTAATCAGTCCAAGGGACTCAGTGCAGAAAGCAAATACAATGAATTACTTGGAAGTGTACTAGGGCCTCAGAAATTGCCTGTAATCAAGAGCCAAAAAGCATTTGCATCATATGCCTGAAATGCATGATCTACACTGAATGTTCTGCCAACATTTTCAGGGCTATAAGTCATTTTACAACCCTGATGTGACTCAGAGAGTTGGAAAGTGCTGGCATTTTGTTGTACTCACTGCTTCTTCTCACTCCCTTCCCTCTCATCCCATTCTGTCCCAACCCTTCTCCTCCCTTTAAAGGAAGGAGACATGGCCTTGGTTTTCAGAGAAGCTACTGAGCATCACTGCCTCTGTTTGGTTCTGCAAGTTAAGACACATTTAATGGACTCTGCAGCACTGAGTTATCTGTTTTTTTCAAAAAAATGTTACGGGGGAGACTTGGCCAGTTTCATTCCTCCAGGAGACCTTGGGAGGATTTAAACTGTGATGGAAAACCCACTGGACAGAGAACGAAAGACCTAAGCTTTAGTCCTAGTCCTGAAACTAAAGGCACTTACAGTTTTTGAGTATGAATGTCCTTTGTAAATCAACACAGTGGTACTGACCAGTGGTTAGTGGAGAATGAGCTTTGAATTGGATGGATTTACTAATGATGAATTGAGTAGAAGCAGACCCCGGGGCCAGTCTTCAGCCACTGGCGTGTTCTTTCGCAAGTTGCAGGTACTGTACTCACGAAACAGTAACTAACATTGTGTGGACTTCAAATCAACAAACTGGGTTCCTTGTAACGTGTTCTAACCAACTTGTGAAATAAATTCTGTTGGTCTCTTTTTGAGCTGTACCATAAAGCTCTCTGGAATCACTAGAGGAAAACTAGAATATTGAAATAATTTATTTGATGAAATGGAGATGGGCTAACTAACAATAAACACTGGAAAAGTCTGATTCCTCATTTACCTACAAATGTGTGCCTACATGTGAAAGGAAGGTAACAGATGAGGGATTTAGGCTAGGTCTGTTAAGAATCACCGGTGTAAACCAGGGCAAGAGTTATCCTCACCATCTTCTGAAGTTCTTTCTTGACCTGAAATTCCATGGTTATTTTCATCAAAGGAGTAACCGAGGAAAAATATGACTGAGATTGTCTTTAAACACAACTATGGTATTACATGCTCCCCATAAATATTCAAAAGCTATTTAATGCTGGAAGATGATCCTTGACCAAGAGCAATTTTATTTCCTTACTCAGTTTGTAACCTTAGTAGCACTCCTAACACTGAAATATGCGGCAAAGATCACGCGTCAACCCACCGCTTGAGATGACTAATGTACGTGCTCTTTGGTGCACCTCATCATGCGTTTTTGTTCAGGTGTTTCATTTTTCACAGTGTTACATTTTATTTATGTAAAGAGAAGGTTAAAAATAGGAAACAGCAGCAAAATGAGCTACCTGACAGCCTAACAAAATGCCTGCCACAGAAATTGTGACTTCCATTTGTAACTTGGAGGTTCAAACTACAAGTATTGAAATTACAGGTTTACTCTTTGATAGGTCTCAAAGCCAAGCACAGGTAGAATCCCATTCTGAAAGGCAGCTGGGATTTTCCATTCATCTGATTTGGAGCCCCCAAGACACAGAGGTATCAAAAGATAACCATTGTAAAGAAAGGCACAGGAATGCTGTAAGTAACTCTTTTTCAGTTAATTTTAGAACAAGACCATTTAGGTACATTTCAGATGCAAGACATCAGGGCAGAAGTATCAAAAGTAGACAGCTTTAAACCTAGTGTGTGACTCATTTTCAATTATGTTCAATGACTTTCCCAAAATCATTGAAAATGAGAGTCCAGGCATTTTAAAGCAATACAAGGTTCTGTTTTCTTGAGTACCAACAAGGGAAAGTTCTGAATATCAGTTGACTGAGGAAAACAATTTCTTATAACCCTGGTTACATCCTGGAAGTCCATGGAATTATACAAAAGATATTCGGTTGGGGGATTTCCAAGTTAAAGTAGCTGTTTGATTTAGATGAGAGAGAGCATTTTTGAATTCCAGATGTGTTTACCTTATGACAACCAGATTCATACTGGCCTGAGGACCAACCATCCTTCATCCTTGGTGACTGTCCATTACTTAAAGCAAAATAACATCCTGCACTTAGTGCTTCCCACAGGACACGAAATTAGCTCCAAACACAACATTAGACACTGCAGATACCTCTGTTATTCCATCTTCGGGCTTGAGGAGTTGAATAGATCTGGAAGCCAGACTATTTCATCATCTTTAATGGGTGTTCTTTAAAGAAAGATGTAAAACTCTATCCAGGTTGAATTGGAAGCAAGGGAAAAAGAGCTGGATGAAATGAAAGCAAATGACGTCTGGCCTCACGGACAGAACTAACTTGTGTCCTACAATCAGTACTTTCCGAGCTCTTCCCAACTCTCCCCAGCCCAACCAGTTACCTAATGGGTAGGTCTAGACTCACACTGAGTTCAAATAGATGTGCGCATTAAGGAGACTTGGGAAAGCCTTGACTCTCTGTCAGATGTCTGAAATTCTTTACAGCAGTGATTCCTAACTAAATCTATCTAGAAGTACCTATTAGAAACACCTCACGTTCTTTTTTAAAATATAGTTATAGGTACCCAGGGGACCCCCTGAATCAACAGGTTCAGTATTAGAGATTTCAAATACTCTGGGGATGGGGGTGAGTACAATTTATGGCCAGTGTTGAGAATGCTGAAATGAACCAGGATGGAAAGGCAGCCTTCTTGCAAAGATGATCTCCCCTGGGGGCACCATTGAGCTTTCCCACCATAATTGAATGATTCCAATCACCTTCCCCTATGATTTTAGAGTTGGCACAGTCTGAGGGTTCGTCTACTCCATCCCCTGCCTATATTCCTGGTGAAAGAATTAAGTCCAGAGAGAAAAAATATGTAGTAACCAAGGTCACATGGGTTTTGTGGCAACCACCAAATCCAGAATCCAGTTATTTTAGTCTGGTTCAGTAACATTCTACTTTGCCATCACCAGCACCATCATCATCAATGTATTTCTATAGCATCTATCATGTACGTTGTGAAATACAGACCCACTCCAGTAAGTCCTATTGAGGCTGGAATGAGAACATGGTCCCAAGTCCCCACACCTGTGTCCGGGACATAGAAAATGGTTAATAAATGTTTCCTTTATCAAAGATCCGCTTTTATCTCCCGTGTACACACACACTCTCTCCAGGAGCATCACAGCAGACGGCACTGTATAGTTGATGAGAAGGCTGTTGTTGGAAGCAAAGAGGGCAGGCAAGAGGGGGTGGGGAAGTCTAGGCATACTTTTCTGGGGCCAACTCTATCCCTGTGAATAGAACAAATAGATTCTTCTTGCAAAAGAACAGATACTTGGCTCCCAAAGTCTCTTTAAAGAACAGATGGGAAGTAGGAGTTGAGAACTCTATTCTGGGATTGCAGTAATCACTGTAGATGCTGTGGTTTTAGCCAAATCACCCAACTGGCTTGTGACTCAGTTCTCTCCATCTGCTCACTTGCTAAAATAATGGGCCCCACAATCTTCTGCTTCTACTTGCCTCACAGATAGGCTTTGAAGACCGGCATTACAACATCTCTGGGAGATTGCAGATTAATTCAAAATGACTCAAGTTACAAGGAACTCAACTAATTGCTATTGTTAAGGGGAAATTAATTTTCACCTTTGTATTCATTGAATTTCTGAGGTCCTTTCTAAATGTAAATATTGTTTTCAAAAGGACAATTGATCTGGGATCGATTCCTGTGGGTCAATATAGTTTGCTGTGCATCATATCAATTAAGATAACTAGTTCAGGCTGAACTACCCTTTGATATTTTGATCAAGGCTAAAAGGCAGTGACAACATGAACCTTGCCTTTCTTCAGGCAGTTAGATAAGATCTTTCAAAATGGATATGCTACGCACTTGATTGAATATGCCACGGCACCCAGCATTACTAATCAGAACTGTATCTTTAAGATATTCATGGTTTAAGAAAATGAAAATATTCTTCCTAAACAAGCAAAGCTACATCTCACACTTCTCTCCCTCAATGCTTCCTTAAAATGGTGCCAAACAAAATTTTTCATTCTCAATTTCAGAACATGTGTGAATGTGATTTTATTCTGTGAGAGGCTGATAATTTTTTTTAGAGTTGACATTTTTTGACAGTTCATTTAAAATGATTATTGCTCCAAGTTGTTTTCACTAATATGAAATAACTTTAAAATCTTAAATTTATCTTTAGACAGATTTACATGTTCTTTGGGCTGGAAGTTAGAAGTTTGAAGAAAGGAGTTTTTCTTTGATTCAGCTCCACTCAACTTATAGGAAACTGTCCTTTCCTGTCAGTAAAGGCTTTTGTCTATATGATGCCAAAAGAGCCAACAGTGGGTTCGGAAAGGTCAATAAAAAATAGTTGAAGTCATGGTTGGGTAGGTACAAAGAGAGCAAGTTACCTGGCTAGCGTCTCATTTTTAGATCAGTTACAATGCTTGGGGGGAGTCAATTGTAGGATTCAGGGTTGAGAAAAGAAAGAAATGAAGCTGACAACAAAGCCAACCTAGACATTTTTATAAGTCAGTCTTGATCCAAATAAGGGAAGCTGGAAGCAAAATGACCACACAGCCCCTCAAGACTGCATGTCTTTCTGTCTCCGGAATGGGAGAATGGAGGGAAGGGCAATGAGTTTGAAAGAGGCGCTTCTGAGTGCTCTGCCATGTTTGGCTGTGATCCCACTATGATGTGAGTCAGACAGGAGAGTCTGGAAGTACCCTAGAGTGGAGCCAGGTTAAGGAGTGTTACTCTGTACCCTCTGCCTTACGGTGTGTGGGAGGATGGCACTGTGCTGGCCTCGTGTATCTAGGAAGTGTCCCCCACTTTATTGCATGGTGTTAGATTGTAGCATGAGTCCTTCTGGGGCAGCTGACCCTATAGTCACACCTAGAGGACCTTTAAGAGTCCGGAGACATTGACTCATCCTAACTTCCGGCGCTGAGGGACTGTAAGAAAACTCTGCGTCATCTCATTAGACATCTCCTCTTTGAGCTGCAAGGATACTGCCTCCAATAAATTACCTTGGCAAAATGCTCAGAAAAGTGGCACCGTGGTTGCATTAGGAATATCATCTAGAACTTGTAAGTCACAAGCCCCTGAGATGAAGACACAGATGTAATAAGCCATATTTGTAACAAAACGTAGCTGAGATCACTTCAAATTTCTGCACCGAAAAATCCAACATGATCGTAAAGCCCTTTCCCTGAAAGGATACTGAAACTCAGCAGCCCCTCTATCCATGTCTAATTTGATTTCCTGACTTGCTTAGCGATTAATGACAATGAGGCCACAGACATATAAGGCCCTTAAATGATATGCAAGCACTCAAGCACACACTCAGAAACAACTTTCTCTCCATATATGTGGGGGGGGGGGTGTCTGTATGTATACTTACGTGTTATATACATATGTAATATTATATATGTAAAACCTTTTTTATATTTCTATTTTATAACCAGCCAACTATCTTGTAAAGGCAAGCTATTTGTCAGAAGGCAGAGCAGGTGCAAATTGAGCGCAGCCCATCATTGCTGGAGGGAGAAGGGAGGGACTCCGTATTCATCTGTAGCACTATCTACACACTAAAGAGGACTCCAAGGAGATGTATTATTTCAACCTAAAGTGTAGTTAATTTGAGGAAAAAAAGAAAAAGAATCACGCTATCCCCTCATTGTGGTATGGTGTAGCAGCAACAACCTGCTGGAAAACTGAGGCTTCCTCTTCAAGTCTAGTTGTTGCTGTATTGGTAGACCCACCGTAAAAATATGTCAGTGACTTTTATCCAAAGTATCATCAGTGATGTTTCCACAAAGGAAATAACTGCAAAGGCTCCATTGTTCATACTGTCTTATTCCAACTGTATAACATTCTAGAAAAGGCAAAACTACAGAGATAGTTTAAAAAAAATTATTGGTTGCCAGGAGTAAAGGGGAAGGGCAGGATTAATAAGTCAAGCACAGAGGATTTCTAGGGCAGTGAAACTACCCCACATGAGACCATAATGATGGATACATGTCATCATACATTTGTCCAAACCCACAGAATGTACAACACGAAGAGTGACCCCTCATATAAACTGTGGACTCTGGGTGATTACGATGGGTCAGTGCTGGCTCATTAATTGTAACAATGTACCACTCTGGTGGAGGAGGCCATCTGGGGGGTACGGGGCAGGGGGTACATTCTGTACCTTCTGCTCAATTTTGCTGTAAACCTAAAACTGCTCTAAAAAAATAGTCTTTTTGTTTTTTTTTAAGGCTCTGTTGGCCAAAAAAAAAAAAAAAGCCAATTTACTTTATGAGTAAAGTAAATCCTATCATACATTTCATCTTTCATTTCTTGGTTACATTCCCCAGGAAATGGTGAAATGGTAAGATTTTCCACAGATTGTCTGCAGAGGAAAGATAATGGAGTAATAGGGGGAAGGTACACACACACACACACACACACACACACACACACACACACACACACACACACACACACACATCTGACTTGTAATCTCAGATCTGTCGCTAATTAGCTGTGTGACCTTAAGCAGCCTATCACCAAACAATTATTAAGAATTAAAGTACCATGAGCTCTGCTAGATGCAAGGACATACAAGCCAGAGAGAAAAGGGCGAATTATTCTGATTAACAGAGACAGATCTCTGATAGAAGCAAGTGACTTACTCTTCCTGGACGGAGGGGACAATGTTTGCAAAGGTACAGAAATTCTGCAACAGAAGATGGTAGCAGAGTGATGAAAGGAGTTTGAGCCAAGTTGAACAAGCCTCTTAATTCCTCCAGACTTCAATTAGAACATCTTTAAAGTTACTGATTTGCATTGGACGCCCTTCTTCCATGAGCCCTGTGATGCCCTTGGTTGGTCTCATCTGGGGCCACCACGTCTGACCAACTTCCATGGACTTTGAGCCAGATTCTTGTATTGCATCCTCATGACTTGGTGAAGGTGACCAGTCTCTTTGTCCTGATGAAAAGCCTTGTTTTCTGCAAACATCTCATTGATGTTTGAGATGCAAGGACAGAATCCTAGCTGGACATTTCAATCAACAGTCAGCAATTGTTTTAATTATCCAATTAACATGAAGTGACACATTTAGAGGAAGATAAAATTAACATGAGGAGAAGTAAAGCAGTGTAATGACACCTACAGCAAATACCCATTCAAGGCGTCAACATCAGATATCAAACTTTCTTAGCTTGTAAACTCTTAAACTCTTAGTTCAGTAACTTTTATAAGCAGACTTTGGTTTTGTTTTTTTTTTTTTTTTTTTTTTTTTTTTTGGTATTTTCTTTTGCTTAAACCATGAAACAAATGTCAAGTGGAATTACAAAGGGTGTTCCCTCTCACGGTACTGGGAGTGAGGGGCAGGCCCTGTGGGGGTAAGGAATATTACTGTAGCTTGACAACATTATGCTCAGAAAATATCAGAAAGCAAAGAGAGTCTAAAATGAGTATTTACATTCACTATCCATGCATATTTACATTTAATATCATATCGGATTTAATTTTATTACTTTCTGGAAGGCAATTGGGAGAAAAATAAACACTGTGGAATGTTATCTCATTGGCATGCAGAATCAATGTGATAATCACATGTCTGATATAAACTCATAAGAAAATGCTTCTGACATTTCATCAGAGCTTCTTAATTTAGTATTTAAATGTCTGTGTGAAATGATGTAGTAGTTTTATTGTTTAATTATGGAGATGCCAGAATGTAGCGGATTCCTGACATCCCCCCTTAATTACTATTAGCCTGCTTTCAAACTGTTGAATGTGCTATGTTAGTTGGTCTCCTGTTAGATTTGCTGTTGCTTGTATTTCAAATAATTTCTAATCCTCCTTGAAAATGCTTTTTTTAAAAAAAAAAAAAAAAAAAAAGCTTTTCCTCTCCAATATGTGGACTTTTATTATGAGCAATAATGTAGCACAGGGGTATGATTATGGTGACATACTCACAGTGCAAAATAGAAATGGCACTTTGGAGTACTATAACCTGCCCAAAATGATTATTCATCTTGCTGATGTCCCTTAGATTTATTGCTCCTTCCGGTAAGGTGATCAGGTCTTTTGGAAATGAGGGCTGGATTTTTTTTTTATTATACTCAATGTGTATAATTTTAAAATGTTATTTGTGCCAGCGAATGTGTAATAAAGGGTAAATCAGAATAAGGGGATAAACAAATGCCTTGGCCCTTTCCCCAACTAATACAGAATTCATGAGCATGGGCTGTAACCCAGAGTAATGTTTGCAGAGAGGAGACTGAGCTTGTGTTTCTAGAGCAATTTGGATTTGAGCATCTGGGTTAACTGATTGCTACAGTTGATTAGGTTGACCAGATGTCTCCTTTCTCCTCCATTGTCTCTTTGGCAACGCTAGCAATTTTTATTATTGTTTTGGATTTAACACTAGTTAGATGTCTGTTAACATTCCTACTCTGCTCTAGAACAACCACCCTCTACACACCATTTTCCTCCAAATGAGCTATTTCCCCATTCCTGGGGCACAGGACCCCACTATGAAGCCAATGTAAAACATGTCTGTCCCCCCGAAGGAACTTCCATAAGGCCATCTCCCCAGACGTTGTTTTTCTGACTTTAAAGGCAGGTTTATCTTATGGCAGATAGCTCCATTTAAACAAAAGGAAACAAAAGTTATAGAATCCCACTCTCTCCAGAACTGATCGTGAGTGACTGAGATTGCCCACCACTTCACAGAGGCTGCCACAAGGAACTCAGCAAGGGAGCACTGATCGAGTCACTTATTCAGGAATAAAAATGAACAGGGTACCAGGCCTGCTGACAGGGAGAGAGGTGAGTGCAGCTTATCTTCATATTACTGCCCTGGCCAGTTGCTATCACACTCTTAAGATAAAGCAGGTGACCTGGGTTTTATAAGCCACTGATTGGAAGTTGGATAGTGAATTCAGGATCCTTTTCTCTCTGCAAGTATTGGCCAGAGCCCAGGCAAAGGTGAATTGCTGAATGAAAAATCTCTCTCTAGGAAACAGACATAAGGAACAAACCACAGCACTTACGTAGCCAGACAGATCTTTTACCTTAAAGTGGTGGGTAGCGATCAAGTGATGGGAAGAGAAAGCAGCTCTGGAGAGCTTGATGGTATCTGTAGGCTCAATTCGATCAGGGTTCAATTTGGTCAGCCTGGCTCATGTCGTCTCCCAGCCTCCTAGGAGCCAGCTTCCATCAATAAATTAAGTCTACAAAGTTCTAGCCCCTGTTACATGACTGTGTGACCTATTCACTCTTCTCTGTTGTAATTTATAAAGCCATGAAGTAGAGATAAAAAAAAAGCATTTAATGCAGTTATTGGAGAGATAAGATGTGAATCAAAGTACTGTTAATCCTCATTAGTCATTGATTCCATATTTGCCCGATTGGCCTAATCACTAAACTTGCTTTGTAACCCCCAGATCAATACTTGCAGCCCTTTTTCAGTCATTTATGGACATACACAGAGCAGCAAAAAACTTGACTCACCAGATGTTGTATGTTCCTAACTGCTGTCAAACAAGGCCTCCTCCTCCCAGTCTATTTTGTGCCACATTTCCACAATGTTGTGCTTTTTGTTGACGTTTTGCTGTTTTAAAAGGCCTTCGAGCATAGTGTAGAGCTTCTAAGGGCAAGAAGGCTATAATATGCTTATACGTGTGTTAGACCAACATCATTCAAGAACGAGTTATAGTGCTCTTGGACCTAAGTTCAGTCTTAATGAATCAACAATATATATTATATGAAGTTTCTTTAAACAGAAATACAGGTGTCTTTAAACTTTAAACATATAAAACAAGGTTATGTACTGATAGGTTGATGGAAGTGTTATGACCAGACTCTCACAGGAACCTAACCTTATATTACCACTAGGAGTGGTGGGTCAGTGTTTGCTATTTCAGTGTTTACCATGACTTTTATAGAATCTAACTACCATATGTAAGCATCAACTGTATTTTGAAATGTGAAAAGGACTATGTAGATTCAAAGAATTTTTTTTTCATTATGTAAAAGTTCCTCTAGAAAGCAGATTCAGAAACTGTTACTCAGAGAAAATAGGAGGATTCTGTGGCTTCCTGTCCTAGAAATGACTCTGGCATTAAGCAGTGTTGGTCTCTAGCAAGTCTCTCAAGCTTTCTGGGCTCAGCTTGGAGTATAAAGTAAAGGGGTTACATAAAGGTTGCTTCTAGGTGTCAGGTTCTGTAGAGGGGCTTGATAGGTGTTTGTTGAATGAATGAATGGGATTCTATAGTAATCCTATGCTATGCTGGCAGTGTCATAATGCAGTCAAGTCACACTCCCTTTAGTCAGAAAGAGGCTGTCATCTACCCCATGCTCTCCAAGAGAATGAAAGCAAAACTACTGCTTTCTCCTCTCCAAACTTCTCTTTTAAGTTGGAAAAATCCTAGATTGGCTGATATCAATTCCCATCCATCAGATAGTTCCTCAGATCTCTGGCAGCTAAATCTTCTAAAAGAATGAGAGTTTGGGTGGTGATAGAATAAAATAATAACTTTGGGAATATGGGTTTATAAAATGGGGATGAGGGAAAGTCATGGTTACACAGAATGCCAAAATAGTAGCTGACATTTTTTGATCCCTAGCTCTGTGCTGGGCACTCTTGTGGGTTTTAACTCACTTATTACTCCAAAAAATATTATAGAGGTGAAACTATTGTTAGCTCCATTTTAATGTGAAGCAAATGAGGCATAAAGAGGTGAAGTAACTTGCTAAAGGTTACACAGCTACGAAGTGGTTAAACTGGGTCGTGAACATAGGTCTTCTGATTGAAGATTCTTGACAGCAGCTCCCCACCAAGTCTTCTCTTAGAAATCATGAAAACACAAGAGCTGCAACAGTGTTTGGGGTTTTGGAAAGGGAAAGGATCGGTCCAGAAAAGAGAAGAAGGTCCTGGAGAGGGAAGTCTGGGAGAGACAAAGCACAAACCTTAAAGCTTTGTTGGGACTAAGTGATCATGAACCAGGGTGCAGTGCCACTGCCAAAAAGGGCACACATCTAATTTACATTAATATTCCATTTCCATAGCAGCCCCTTCTTTTCTAACTGGTACAAAATTTTTGTGTTGGTACCAGAAAGCGAGAGGCTCAGAAAGGACCCCAGTTATAACTCTTACTTCTTCCGTTCCCTAACTTTTGTAAATCATAGCAATCTTGAACTTCTGCTAACTCACTGCCTTAATACTTTTTGACTCTGCCCAGCTCTCTCAGCCCTCGCACCTTCATTCAACCCACCAGCACCTCATGCTTGGATGACTGCCCCAGCTTACTCTGACTTTCAGGCTTGCATCTTTCCAATCCATTAACTATAATCCATCTTGAAGAATCTTTTCAAAATGTAAATTTGTTACTTAAGACTGTTTGATGGCTCCCCGATATTCCTAGACGTAAACCTATTTCAAGATTTATGGTGATCCGAGCCTGTACTTCTACCCAGCCTCTTTACCTGCAGCTTTCCCACTTGTGTTCTGTGGCTCATGTTTTTCCTTGGCTCGTTTACATCTCAGAGTCTTTGCATTTGCTGGCCTTCTGGCTCGATATAAAATTTGCCTCATGAGATCCCACTTGCCTTTGAATATTAAGTGAGCTATCACATCATCCAGGAAGCTGCCTCCACATATGATTTGGTTTAATGATTCTACCACGCCAATGCAGAGAACCCCAACTGGTCCCCATCCCAGCGCTTTGTGGCCTCTCACCCCCACTAGACTGCAGGTTCCCTGAGGACAGGAACTGCCCCTTGTCTGTCACAGGATCTGCAAGGCCAGCCACAGGGCTTGGCGTAAAGCAAGCAGGATTTCAATAAGTATTTGCTAAACTGCTCTGCCACTTATCAGCTGTGGAAAAACCACCAAGACTTTGAGTATCAGCTTCAAATGTGTAGAAATACTACCCACCAACCTTACAGAACAGCTCACACAATGCCAGTGTCATTGATTGCTCTGTCTTTAGTCTGCAAGATTTTATGTCAAAGAACACAGTGTTGTTTCTAAAGACGTGAATTCCTCAGTCATAGTGTCCCCTCCGGTTGACCTCCTGGTTCCCCACTCCCTGTGGTCTCACCCACCTGGCCTCTCCCTGATCTCTAAGGCATAAGAGTTTTTGACCACTGATGCACAGAACTGTTGTGAGATGATATAGAAATATATTAAGGCAGAGAACATTGTATCATTTGAACAGTTAGCATCAGAATCCCTTTTAATACGAGTTGTCTTTGCTTGGGAAAAAAACATCATCATAAGAGCTTAGAGTAGAAGTTGAAAATCCAAGCTCATGGGTACCAACTGATGCCAAGATTCTGGAGTAAAGGACAGAATTGCTCTTTATAGGAGAAAAGGGTAATTTAGGGTTGTTGGTGATGATGGATGGGGAAAGGATTGATGAAAAAAGATAAACAGAGGAGGGAGAATGAACCCCCAAGACATCAAAAAGAATACCCTAGGGCAAGGTTGGCCTGGCCCCCGTTTTCAAAAATCAAGTTGTGTTGAATACAGCCACACCCATTTGCCTGTAGATGGTCCACGCCTGCTTCCACACCAGAAGGGCGGGAAGGATAGTTGTGACAGGGATGATGCGGCCCTAAAAGCTTAAAATGCTCTCTGGTCCTGCACAGAAGCTTGCTGATCCTTGACGCAGGAAAATAGCTGGTGGGCAAGCCCTGTGCTTATTAGAACTGTTTAACAACAGAACTTTTCAGATCAAAAAGGCCTACTATACAATCGAATGTGCACTGTTAGTACCCTTAATCTCCTTAATTTGTGAGGAAGAGCTAGTTTGTCCATGAAGCTTTTTTTTTGAGAGGACTTTGTATGGCAAGTTGGAAGGAAAGTTGAATTTCACATCCAGGGCAAAGGAGCATACTCTTATAGGTGGAAATAAGAGCGAGAGAGCTGGGATTCCTGTTCAGGATGCACAGAAATCCCCAACAGGGATTTTCTAATCAGGAATTAAGTGGGCTATGGGTTGTGGGGGAGGGGTGCTGAATCTGAGTTTACCCCCTTTCCCCCGGAACCATGACCAGCGCAGGTTACCTACATGGTACCCCTAGCTCAGGGTCTGGGGCACAAGGCACTCAAGAAACACCATGAATAATAATGATAATATTTATGATTATCATTATATACTTTTTATGTATTATCATAATATTTTATATATTATATTATGATTATATAATCATAATTATTATTATTATCTTGCCCATTTTCATCCTTCATTTTATAGTTGAAAAAATTGAAGAACAGAAATAAGAAGCAACTCCTCCAAGAACTGGGAGAAACTGGCAATGAAATACATAACAAATGTATTTAAGAGCAATATTAAAATGAAATTTTAAAAAGAAGGGCTCAAATATACTCACCATGAGAGCTAAGACGGCTTCTGTCATTAAATCTTAAATTTACTCTAAGCTTCCTTATATCAGGTATACTAAGAAGTGAAGTGTATTATACCATTCTGTCTATGAAGGAGAAGAAAGAAAGCTGAGTCTCTATTGGGGAATTAAAATGTTTTCTCAGCCCTAAATTTTAATTTCTCACCATGGACTTGGAGGGGTGCTTGGAGGGGCAGTGAAAAGCAGGAGGGTTCACAGGCTGACTTCATGTTGGAAGCTTCTGAAAGTGCCCATCCCTAGGTCGTCCCCCCCCCCCACTATTGACAGTCTCTGGGGCTGAGGCCCAGGCGTCCCCATAAATCACCACGGGGGATTCTGAGATACAGATGTCACCACAGGACGGTATGTTCTCTGATTTAGATCATTCTAGCTGCAGCTTTCAAATGAATATATTTTTGGCTTGGAGACTTACCGATATAAGACTTTTAATGTAACTCAGTGAAGGGTTAAGTACCAGAAAGGTGGACTGATTCTTGAAAGAGGCCAATGTTATTGCCATGGACTGGGGAGAGAATTGAAATTTTCAAGCTGCGATAAAGATTGGTCATTGGGCCAAGGAGTGGACTCCAGGCAGGATGTGTGTTTGTGTACCTGGTTTCAAAGTAGATGGTTGGAACCCTCTTTATGGCCATAAGCAACCTTGCTCTAAACAATATGACCATTTGATGAAATGCCTTCTTTCACTCACACGGGCGATGCAGCCCATGGAGTCCCTGTGAATGGCAGCATGGCTGTCTCTATTTGCTGGAATTCGAAACCCATCTGGAGAGAGTATGTAGTGAAGTCCCTTCTTACTCTCCAGAGGGCAGCAAATATGGTCATCTGTGCCATAAACCCCCATCAGAAAAGAGCTCGTTTTACTAAAAGTAAAAGACAGTTTGCAAGTTGATTGTGGAGTAATTTAATTTACTCTGTTATTTCTACTAATACTGTATTCTGATTCTGCAAAGATGCTAATCTTACCAGTGGGGAATTATGTCATGCTGGCAGTAGCTCAGTGGCATCAAGCCTCTCCCCCTTGGGCAGAGTTGGCTGCCGCTCCATTTCCCTGGCCATGACTTCACCTCAAGCCACTACAGCAGGAAGTTCCCCTTGGAAACAGCAGGCCAGCACCCATGGCTTCTAGATTTCAGAGGAAGCACACTTGAGCCTAAGTATTAAGAAGCTGGAGAAGTCAAGACAAACCAGAGATGATGAAGGAAGAAGACATCTTGAAATAAGAAAGATGATGAAAACAAAACAGAGCTGAAGTATAAGGGTTTATAACACGGCAGACACTGTACTAAGTGCTGTACGTAATTTTACCTCATCGAATGCTTAACGTGCCTCTATGAGATTGTTCTATTAGACCCAATTTACAGACCAGGAAGTTGAGATGTTAAGGGAACGAACTGCCCAATGTCAAGGAGTGAAATTGGTGAGCTTGGTGAAGAACCCAGGGAGTTTGACTGCAAAGTGATGTACTTAACCCCACAGCCCACAAAGTGTGCCCATCTGATGGGATGCTGATAAAACTGGACTCAGCAAGCCTTTCTGGGTTGTGCTCTTGTCTCTTTTCTCTGCGTTGTCACTAATTATCCAGTGTTTTTTTTTTAACTTATCTCTGTGACTTGGAATGAGTGCCTGGGCAGTGGCATTAGGAAGAATATCCCATGGGACCCAAGCAGATCACTTTCCCCATAGCCTTTGCTTCATTTTTATCATCTTTTCTGCTTTAGTGACAGTTGACATAGGTCATAGCTGGGCTTGTGCAGAGATTTCTATAATCAATACCAGAAAGCAGTGCCATATCATTTTCTAAATCAGAAAGACCTTTCAGCACCTTTAACCTTTCACCTTTTTTCTAGTCCACATGAGCCACATAAAGTCACTGCACGTATGTCATACGTCATAGCTCTGCAATGCACTGCGCTATTCTAGTCACTTAAAAGATTGGGTCTGCATCTACACAACCAAAACGATTTTTGTTTCAGTCCAATCAATTAGTGAATCTAGCTCCCTTAATCAGCACACATCACATTCAGCTAATTTGGCCAGTCGGTGCATAATGGCTTATAAAGATGACCCAAATGAATGCTGTACCATGTTTTCAGCATAGAAACCTAGTCCTGATGCTATGATATATGTTGATTGCAGAAAAACCCTGGGGGAGAGTCTCAAATCCCAGCAGATCTAGAAATCTGTGAATAACATACTATACTCAGATGTTTTCCTGGAATTCGACAAATTAAGACAATCATCCTGGGCATTTTTGAGAGAAATTCTGCCCCACTCCAATCACTAGCAGATAATCACCTCCCTCCAGGGGGTGAGGAGAGAAAGAGCAAATTCAGGGCCACAAGGAGGCAGACGGCAGGAGGAAAGGTCCTGGTTCTGCTGCTTTTGCCGCTACTAATAAAATAAGATGTCACATAGACACATGTATCCACTCTGCTGATGCCTGTTGCTAGTGACGCTGTTGCCAAAGGGGGTGACAATATTTTTTCAAGTATACCAAAAAAAAAAGTGTATATATATAAAGAATATATAAAGAATAAAGAATAATAATAATAAAGAATAAATAAAGAATAATAAAGAATAATAAAGAATAAAGAATTCAGTCTTTGAATTGCTTTGGGGACATTTTTTTCCCTTAAAGTTTTCCATACCAGTTTTCAGTTTTCATTTGATAGCAACTGAGTAACAATGCAGGGAAGGTTGGAGATTTTCCCCTAACCCTGTAGGTGTAGTATTCATAGAAATGAGAAATTAAAATTTTCCCCCATTTGGCCTTCCATCCACTTTCTGTGTTATCATCGGCCTGCCTTCCAAGTATGGTGACTGAGGGCAGTCCCCACTGTGGAAATATGACCGTACTGTCCACAGGGACAGCAGCTCAGGTTCCTTGCCCTGGTACTGTGCGGGGCTGCCATTATGAATAAACTCATTTAATGCTCACAGCAACCTTTTATAAGGTACTTTAGTGGGTACTCAATCCCATTTTACCCATGGAGCAACATTTCGTACGTTCGAGGCATGGTAATGACATCCTGTATTTTCGTAGAACAAAGAGCATCGTGCTTTGCTGGATCCGCTGGGAAGGCAGTGACATTTCAAAACTTCAAATCCTGAAGCTCTGAAAAGCAAGGGCTCCCCCCAGTAATGAAGTAGCCTCAGGGCCAAAGTGAAAACCTCTTGCTTGATCATTTATAACTCAGGCTGGGTATAGAGAGCATCCTGGTAGGGTCAGCTTCCTTGAGTTTCCCTTTCTTTCTGGCATGCTTCCCTTCCTTCCTTAGCCCAAGCTCTCCATCTGAACCCCTCATCCGTCCTGGATTGAAGAAATGCAGAGGTACAAGGCACATGCAGTGTCATCCTAAGCCCCAAAGGGACAGGAGGGTGGATACGAGTGTCTGGGTGCCACTGACCCAGCACAATTTTCTTCTTTCACTTCATTCATTTCTTTGAAAGTTCTAGCCCTGGCATTGATTTCATGTGACTTTTTTTTTCCTCTAAAAATATCGAGTTGTCTGGTAACAAGATTCAAGCCTGGGACTGTGCCGTTACATCTGGTTTCACCTGCCACTGCTTTCACCTAGAAAGAGGAAAACGTCTTGGTGCTTGCTCCCAACTTGAACCAAAATCAAAAGCTAATGTAGACTTTTTCTCGCCTTGAATTTATTTTCCTTCAGCTGGTATTTCTTGTGTGTCTGCACCCAATTGTGAAGCACGTTAGTTGCTTTATTGATTTGCTGTTTCTTCCTGGTTTGGAGCTGCAGAATCACGCCTTCTCCAGACGGCTCGGGAATTGCATCTGGGCTGTCATTCACATGAAAGGAAAGGGTTATTGTCCAGTCAAGACTCACATATTTGTGTTGGGATGAATTTGTATCGGTAATAGGTATGGAGTAAATGAAGTAAGACTGATCTGGGGTAGTAAATCTGCCCGACGTAAGTGAGTTTCACATGCAGTTAACGGCATGTACATCTCCTAAATGTGATTAACAGCTTCTTGCATGTGAGACCTGTCAGCTCCTGACAGAGCTTTCATAAGGGAATGAAAAAAGAAGAACACAAATAAACAGATTTTCTTGAATTCTCCCTCTAGGGTTTTGTCTTTTTGCTACGGAGTTTTATTCTTTCTACTTTTTTTTTCTTATTTTAGAACTTAATATTTAATGCTGTTAAGGGTTCCTATATTACTGCGTTGAAGCAGAATAATTCTTCAGCTGGCTAGTTCTGATAGCAGGCAGCACTAAATTTTCTATTTGGTGTACTTCATTGACAGCTTATTAAACTGTGCTATCTCTTGTATATTAATTTTGGAGTCCTCAAATCCTGAAAAATCAATCCTTAATCACCTGTCTACAATAGAATTTTAAGGTGCTGAGTATTTTTCTCTGTCAACATCACTGATATGCTGATGTCACATCAGCTGTTCCAGGGCTTAGAGGGTTTGGGGATTCTTTATGTTTTGTTTTGTTTTTTTAACATTTCCTAAAATAAACACTTGTTTATTCGAATCCATCTAATTCCAAACTCTAGGTCCCTGGCATTTAAGAAGCTACTGCTAAGTGGCTGTTGTAACTGAGCAAAGAATTGATCAGAGGAATCCCAGTCCAGGGTCACCCGATAAAAATGTACAACTTCCCCAAACTGCCTCCACCAAAGAGCCTCATTTTATGCCTGAAAGAAAGTGAATAAACTTGCTTTCAGAGCAGGAACTGTTAGATTTGTGCTCACAAGAGTTCCTGTCTCTGGGCCTTACGCTTTCCAATAGAACCTGGGAATAAATGCATATACCTTCCGGGGGAAAGCGTAGAGTGCAGGTTTTGGAGGGCTCTTTAAAGATGATTCAAGAAGGTAGATATGTTTCAGCCTTGCTGACATTCTTAGCTGCTGGTGGGCTAATATTCCATAAGTGAGTGGTCTCAGGATGGCCTCCTGGAGCCTTCACTGGGCCCTGAGCATTTACACCCAAGAGCGGGGCCAGAAGAGGGGTGGCAGGAAGTCAGGGCTCCCTGGGGTGTGAAGACAGAGCCTCAAACAACGGAACTGCCCATTTCTGTCCAGCGCCTTCTATAGCCCTGAATTCTTGCACAGATTTCTTCCCGTCTGGGCTTCAGTGCCTGCCGCCAGGCAATCAGTGATCTCAGGGCACTGTGACGCTGATGTAGGGCTCACGTGTGCAAGAGAAGCACATAGCAGAACATAGCAGAAGAGCCTGTGTGATGTGTCAGGCCTGCCCTGAGCCCAGCAGACCAAGTCCTCCCCTTGGAAGAAGCTTTTCTACATAGCCTCTTGAAAATAAAATACTTTTCCACTTTCTACCAGAATAGAAGCTCCCAAATGATAGAACCATGTGTATGGAATGTCTTTATCACTATATTCCTAGTGTCTAACATGGTATTTGGGACGTTGTACATGCCTGAGTCTTTATCTAACCCTCTTGAAATTGGTAAGTGCCGCCGGGCACCGTCTGAAACTTTTATCATGATCCTTGTGTCTTTAGAACCAAATATTTTACTCTCATGCAGACCAAGCTGTTTCCATTCCAGAAAAGGAAACAGAAGGAAGGCAGAGAGAGAATCTCAATTTATGAAGCACCTACCAGATGCCAGCCACTCTGCTAGGTCCTTCCGGGTGTGTGTTTCACCATCTTTCCAAAAAACTTAGAAGTGGGGAGCATAAACTCCCTTTTGGGGATGAATAAATCAAGCCTGGGAGACATTAAGTGGCTTATCCAAGTCCCTGGGCTAAAAATGGCAGACACTCATACTCGTGTGTCTGACAATGAAACTTTCCTCTTTACCATGTGGCCTTCCCATAAATTTGTGGATATCAAGAAGATCCCCAGAAAAGGATTATGAATGTAAATAAGAGAATCACTTTCTCATTTCAGAGCTTCAGGAGAGTAGAGAGGACCCACACTTGTCATCCAATGGCATTAATGGGCTGTGATGGGGAGGTAGGGTTTCCCGTTTTCCCAAAAGAGCTGGTTAGTTCTGAATCTCCCAGTTCCTGGACTCTGATGGGTAATTGCCCCCAGCTCCTTCACCACCCTGACCTTAGACCTCTGCCTCAATCATTCCCTGGGGCTGACCTTCTTTGTCCTCTTACTCTAGTTCATCTTCCCAGACTCTGAAAGTAGCCTCAAGTTCATAACTTGCCCCCACCCCCCGCCCATGGTTTTAGAAGGAAACTGCTCACAAAAGGCACTCTCATTCCTGGAGTCCAGTTTACAATTTATTGGACTAATGAGTACATTCACTTTTTAATGTTAAGCATCTTATATTCCCTAGAAAACTTGCGAACTGTTTCTAACCTCCTTTTTAAAATTTGATTTCCTTATGTTTAATTAAATCTCCCTTCATATCATCTTAGATAAATGTCTAACCTGCATGCTTTCTGCAACATAAACTTCAAAATCATTGTTACTTGAGCTGCATTCTTTTTGGATTACATAAACCCAGCTACTTTGGGAGTTACACTCTCTCTCACAAAAGAACAGTGTGCTTAAAGATAGCAGGACTCTTCCAGTGAAATGTTTTCTAGTGGGAATGTTAGTGTGCCCAGCATGCTCCATTTTAAAATACTAATTGGAGGCATTTGTTGGAGGAATCTGGACACACTGAACACAGTGTCACATATGCAGTGGCTCTTTGCATAAGTGAATCATTGCAAAGCACAAATGAAGAAAAAAAAATCTTGCTTTTGTGAAGTTATTAAACAATAGCCTATTAGTTGTCTTGGCCCTGAAGGAGTTTTACCTACTGTTTTATTACTGACAAATCTGTACCAATGACTACTCTATGTTCTCCCATTTCAAAAGTTAGATAATAAAAGAATAATGCAAGATTATCTTGCCAAGCAAGACACTCCATCTGTTTTTGTTTATTATTTTTTTCCCCAACCCATTGCCCGCTTTCCCCAAATGCTTCCTCTAATGCAATAGTTTTCCTTTAACACAGACCTATGATTTTAATCAGCCCATCTGTGTGGTTCCATCTGGGGGGAAGGGATTGAGGATATAACATTCGTTCAGTTCACATTTTGAATGTAAGGGTGTTTGCGGGAACACAGCTACACTTTCTAAAGCCCAGTTAGCAATTGTAAAGACCATCACACAGTCTGCGGCTTTCACCAATTTTTTTTTTTTTTAGCTCAGTGGGGGTCGTGCTAAATATTAGGCAAGAAATTGTGTCTTTTCTGGGAAGAGAACTAATCCACATACCCAGTGTCTGGATCAGAGGTTCAGTCGGATTTCTGTTCAGTACTGACTGGTCCCCTAGCTGGAGAAAGACAGAAGCCAAGATCATGAGTGAATGTAACAGGTCTCCAATGACTAGTTGAAACCAGATCTACTCGGTAGAGATTTTTGCTGGATGCTGTAAAACATTTTGTAGCCATTAAGCTAACAGCTCATAAAATGAGTGAGATTTGGACAAGCATAAACATAGAATCTGTTAATAGCTCCAAAAGATCATATGGATTGGAAGGGAAATTAATGAGAGTGGGATAAATGAAATTGGAAAAGGAATTGACTAAATATCTCTATAAGCATTAGCATCACTGAGTGAGAAGGACTGCAGAAAATAGAGCTGCAAATAAAGGAGCTGCAGAGGTGAAGCATTCTAGCTAAGGTTCCACAGAGAGGACTCCCACTCTCCCCTTGACTCTTAACCCCCGCATGAGACTTTGCTGTGGCGTGCACAAAGTGTACATCTTTATGCCTCATTAGATAAAATGTGATGTCACGAGTGACAGTTGTCAGGGGAGCTCTAATTTGGAATTGCCCATGTTATGCACCTTAAGATTCTCAACTGTAACATGGCATTAAAACTCTTCTTCTAACTGAATTTTGTTAATAAAAAACACAGCTGTGAGCATTCATTCAAATATGTACTTACCATGTTTTATTCCTATGAGTAATGACTTCCAGATTCAGCCTGACATTTGGAACTCTGTTTCTAAATGGAAGACTTGAGAATTAACAAAGGTGCCTTTCCTCGTTAGAAGTAAAGCCAAACTCATAATGAGTCTGAACCAACTAGGCTGGGACTAAAGAAAAAAACTACTTTCAAAAGCAAGTACATGTCATTGGAAACTTGTTTGGACTTGATGTTCTTCTGTGTGTGCACAGAAGTGACCGGAAGGTCTCAGGACTAACCTGTCTTCTCCAACCCAGAAATATACTTCACATCTGTCTCTGGAGGTCATGCCTATTTGAAGAATGTCACGTTAAAAAATTCCAGAACTCCAGAAACAGAAATACCAGTCATCCCAGCACCAACCATTCCATTGAGGAATGACTTACACCTTGACAACCAACTTAAGTTGCTTAAAAATAAGAAACCTAAAAATCTTACTTCCTTTGAGGGAAAGAAGAAGGAAGCTGTAAACTCCCAGAAAGTTGAAATGTTGGTAAATCACCCTCCTTTCCCTTTCTTGGAAGAGCATCCACATTTAACGTTCAGTTCCTCTTCTGAGTTCTTAGTATAGAAATTTTCCCTGGCGTGGGTGAAATTCTATTCATGAAGGGAGAATGACATTCTACAGAATGTGAGATAAGGACAGGGGGAAGTGTTGAACAAAGATGCTAAGTGATGGCCAAAGCTCTTGTGCCGTGCGCATCGAGGGCAGTGGGCTGAGAAGTTGGGTTGCCTCTTACCAGCTGCAACGCTACCCATCCCTTTGTGCACAGAATGACATTAATGATACGTGCCTCATAGTGTTGTTGTGAGGCATAAAGGAAATATCCATGCAAACACTTAGCACAATGCCCACCACACAGCAGGTGTTCCTACCTATGAGTTCACTTCACCCCCGTGTACCAACCCATTCTCCTTCCATCCTCCTCTTCTGCTTTCTTTTCAAATTCATCTGGTGGAAGGGAAGTCTTCCTACCTCTGAACCTAGTATTCCAAGTCCTGTCTCTACAGGCAACCATTATCACCAAGGCTCTAGGATATTTTTCCAGAATTATACTATGTGCACAGAAAGGTACAAATATATACACCAATAGTAGTGTAAGATACACATTGTTCTGCACCTGAACCTTGCATTTCTCACTTAACCATATACCTCATAGCTTCCTCCATATTAGTCATACAGAGATGCCTCATTCTTGATAAAGACTGTGTAATAGTCCATTGTATGAATGTACGTGCTTGCCCTGAAAGTGTTTCTCTCTGCATGAGCACTGAAGTCATTCTTCAGTCTCTACTGTTATTATTATTATTAATTAGAGAGTATCTGGGGGACTATACTTGAGCCTAACTCATTTCACACTTGGGTGAACCTATTTGTAAGACAGATTTACAGAAGTTAAACCAATGGTTCAAGGACTATGGGGATTTTTTCTTGAAAGGTAGATCGATGTTTCCAAGTTAATCCCCAAGAGATCTGATTAGTTGTACCACCAGAAATGCAAGTGAATTCGTTCCCTACATCCTCAACACTGTTTGTTGGCTGTTTTGATCTTTGCTAATCTGTGAAAATAATCTCTCAGTATGGAGTTTGCTTGCATTTCTCTGGCTTGGGATTTTTTTTTGTATGTTTTTAATCCCTCATATATGTCTTATTTCATATCCATTGTTTGTGTTTCTATTGGATTGTTGGTATTTATGTTGACTTGTGTCTTTTTATGTTAACAATAATAACTCTTTGTCATATGGGTTACAAATATTTTTACAGCTTGTCATTAACCTTCTGTATCTGATATTTTTAGTCACATAGAAAATATTTTTATTTTTATATAACTTTTTTGTAACTTAATTTTTCATTCTCATCTTCTATCTCTTTTGAGCTTTGTGTCACATTAGAAAAATCTTTCCTACTATGAGATTATTTTTTTCTTTTATTTTAATAATTTTACTTTAAAAAAAAATTTAACTGCTCTACCATGTGTATTTGTGTAAGGAGAGAGAGAGAGAGAGAGAATATATTCATGTACCTATCCATTTGTTAGTTAATGAACATTACATCTTTTCCCACTAATTTAAAATACCGTTTTTATCAGATAGTAAATCCTTGTATGTACTTGGTCTGTTTCTACTCTGTCCCAATTCTCTGTCTGCCAGAAACAACAGGTTTTAATTATTGTAGCTTTATAATACATTAGTAAGTGCTTAAGGATGACCTACTCCCCATTTCTCTGCTTTTCTAGAGTGTTCCTAGAATTCTTGTTTTTATTTACCATATGTACTCTGGAATAAGCTTGTCTTGGTATTTTAATTAGACCACATGAAATTTACTAATTAACATCAGATTATTAAATCTCTGTGATACCATGACTTCCTTTCTAAGAGCCTGGCATGCTTTTATATTCCTTCAAGTTTTCAGTTCTTTAGAAACATCTTAAAACTGTCTTTATGTATATTATGCATGTCTTACTAATTTTATTCCCCAGTATGTTTTGGATTTGGGGATGTGACTGTAAATAGAGAGTGTTCTTCTATTATACTTTTATATTTATTGTTGGTTGGCTAGTTGAAGGTTATTCATTTGGTATATGAATTTTTCACCAGATGTCTTACTGAATTATCATACTGTGTGTAGCAGTTTGTCAGCTGATTCCCTGTGTTTTACAAGTAAATAACATACCAACTGCAAATATCCCTTCTTAATTTTACCTTCTGTTAGTCAGGATAAGCTAGGTTATGCTGCAATACTAAACATCCCTAAATTCTTGAGGTTTAGCTCAAAGTGTGTTTCTTGCCCAGCCCAGGTCTGTTGTGGGTCCAGGTGATTCTTCAGGACGGCAGTCCTCCGTGCGTGGCCCAGCACTCCAGGTGGCATGACCTTTACAGCACCTTTACATTGGCACATACTCCCATGGAGCCCAGGCAGCAGAAGGGATGGACAAAGAGTAGGGTATCGGCAATTAAACCCAGTAGGCACAGGCATCACTTCTGCTTATGTTTCATTGTTCAAAGCAACTGAAACAGCGCACTCAAATCCAAGAGCAGTGCAGGTTAATCCTATTGCATCCCAGGAAGTAGAGGTGATTCAAATACAATGCAGTGTGCCTTCTCCCTTAATTCTCTTGAATGAGTTTTTCCAGGTGCTCCCAGCAGAGTTAACTCTTTGATTTATTTACCACCCTGCAAGTTAAGTTCACATGTAAATGATTAAAACATATCTTTCAAATTCTTGCTAAAAGGAATCATTACTGAAGTCCAGTTCTCAAACGTATTTTAGGAATAATCCCAAGTCCATTTCCCTTTCTCTGTGCAAGGTCCCACGTATCAGTTTTTCAGTGTTTCCTCCAGAAGGCTATGCCATATTCTAATCCTGTCCACTGTAGGGTTTATCTCCTTGAGTTTTTCTTCTGTGGTTTATCCCTTTAATTCTGGATTAACTCTGTACCTCTGGGAGGAGGAGAGACACTTTCTTTCTTTTAGCACTGTGTGCTATATAAAATCTTTGTTTTTAAATGATACATATAGAAGGGGAAGGAATGTACGTGTATAAACCTTTACCTTCTCCATCTGCTCACCTCAAAAGTCACAACATCAAAAGTAAACATATTCAAGTTGTCTCTAAATAATTAGCAAAATGGAAAATGTTGGCATAGGAGAGGAGTGATACTACATGCGTCTGGAAAGAATTTTAGGCACTGTTTTCTTCAAATTCTATCTCCAAACAAGAACGTTACTACAGATGATAGTAAACAGATACCATCTAGTGTGACCTGCAGTTCCTACTAATTGGAGTGGTGACTATGATAATATAATTTCTAACAACTCATGTTTTCTTTATGGAAAATCTTTCCTTCTTCCCCAGACCCATTTGGGTCCAACTAAACAGAAATATATTGTGACAGATATCGTGAAGAAGATTATTGGGCAGAAATCCTTTTCACATAAGAAATATATCAAAGATTCTAAAGGAATGAATTTTTAACCCTTCCAAAATATCATCTCAGTGGCCAATTAGTCAAAGTTTTTATTTGAATTATTCCCTCCTGATCAACAATATATACACAAGAAGATATCTGTCTTTAAAAATTCACTGCACGATCCAAACAGTATATAATTGCTCCTTCACTGGACTGACTTTGTCCAGTCCGCAGAACTGATATTTGGCTTTTCAACCTGCAATAAGTACCTTTGTCTCTATTCTTTTCTGATTGTGTCATAATTAAGACCAGGGAAGCACAAGTTTAACTATAGATGACAGATATTTATTTAAAGTATTTTCCACTGCATATATTAACATTTTTCCATCTACTTTTTAAAGCAGGGTTGAGTTCAGCAATAAAATCAGATTACAATTCTGTTATGTTAATAGCCCCATGCTAGAGCAGAGCATATCACTTCAGAGGACATCAGTGAGCTACGTCACAACCATTGTGTTGACTGTGTTAGACAATTTAAATGGGAAAAAAAATGGCAATGGAAATATGTCATCCTCAGTCTCCCCTCCCATCACCAAGCCCAACGTAGATGCCATTGCCCCACCCACTAGCAATAATCCATTAGATGCATGTTTAATGTTCAGTTTTTTTCTGATTTTTGAGAAAATGGAAATCACCATTGCTTGAGAGTCTTCACCCTAATATCATGGGGTGAATAATTTATGTCTGTTGTCAAAAAGACCCTCCATGTGGAGATAATCTGTAAGAGAGATTATGAAAGTGAGTGGTTCACCAAATCTGAAAACCTAGACCAGTGAGACATTTGCACATGTGGCAATGAAATTATTACAATAAAGAGAAACAAGTACTATTTTCATATTAGTATATGAGTTTTCAAATATACCTTTTCCTAGGGATTATATAGGTGGCTTGCATAAATAAAATTTACAAGTCAAAAGATTTTCAAGGTGGAAAGTGTGTTAGATATCATGGTAATTGTGTAGATGTGGGACCTTGGGCTCAGAGAGGTCCAGTGGTCACACAGCACTTGCATTAGACCCCAGTGTCCTGGCCCACTGAAGTCCACTTTTCTCCATTACACCACATGAGTATCCAACCCCTGGTAAATTATTAAGGGAAAGCAATGAATATTGAAGTAAAGTCTTCATCCCGTTGCAACTTACTATGTTCCCTCAAAACATAGTTTCCCAGAATCCCAGGCACAGAGACATTCAACTGAAGATAACATGTTTGTCCAGTGAGGATTGGGACTAGAGACCCACCCAGGCTTGCTAGATCCCAGAGCAGTGCAATTTCCCCAGTGCTGTGGCATCCCCCTTAGCACCATAGAAACAACACATTGTGCAGCCGTCACAATGGGCTTATGTTTTGTCAGAGCAGGAGGGAACATCCCACATCAGCTCTGGCTATGATAACAGGTGGTCAGTGAAGAATCGGGTAGCCATCAGCCCCAAATCAAAGAACATATTGCTCTCAGAACCCTGATGCATCATCACATCAATACACCAAGTGCCTGGCAAATACAAATGATGAAACTGTGCCCTTCCTTAGTGGGCATGTGATCCCAACAGTTACCTGAAACATTTGGGATTCACCTTTCAATGGAACACAGAGTCTCAAATGATTTGAACTTGTCATGGGGTCTCTGCTCTGCTCAAATTAACTGGAACAGAACATTCTTGGTCCTCCTTGGCCCTCTGCATCAGAACCTCCTTTGCTGCAGCTCCATTAAATCCCACAGCCTGAATAGGGGCTAAGTAGAATTTCCAAGGTCCTAAATATAAGTGTCATATTTACAAGGTTTGATAATACTTAAAAATTGTACTTCTTTAAATACAAAAGAAAAATCATCAGGTTATTATGGTTGGTTTCCCCTTCAGTCTGATTGATGAATAGTTCATACACAGAATCTTGACAAGTATTCAGTTTCATTAAGGGCATTGATACAGCTGGACCGGAGTATCTTCAAAGATCATAAGCAATGTTGCCAGTGACTCTGATACACAGAGTAAAACACCACCACCGTACTATTTTCTTTTGTTTATATAAATTAATGCAAGCAGATAAGTATCATTGACACTTGATTACTAAAGGGTCCAGGCTTTTCTAAATCCATGGAGCCTCATGGTTTCTGTATCTGAGGTTATAAATATCCTCTGCTCCAAGCCTATAGTTAATCTGACCACCAAAGGCTTCACTCATTAACAAATTCCTACATGAACCCATTCATTCACTCATTCACGATTTCTTCATTTATAAATTAGGGGAAGTGGTCATCTTGTGGTGTAAAAAGAGCTTGGAACCGGGAAACAATTTGTTCAAAGTCTACTGAAAGGTCATGAATAAAATGAAGGGGATAAGTCCCAGATTCTCTGATTCAGTAATGGAAAAGAAACATTTAGCAGAAATGCCTATTTGGGCAGGAGCCATCATTGCAGCTACCTTATTTTGGAGGGCGTCTGTTCCTATTATGACATGTAATGATCTGGAAGTAGGTGTTCACTAAAGAAGATGCCACAAGGGACGAGGGGATAGCTCAGTGGTAGAGCACATGCCTAGCATGCACAAGGTCCTGGGTTCAATCCCCAGTACCTCCATTAAAATAAATAAATGTAAGTAACCCCCCCAAAAAAAAACCCCACCAATGATGCTACTAAAAACATATGATAAAGAGCACAGGTGTTTAATTATAATATGTGTCCCAGAGCAAGTCAAGAGCTACTGGCAAGGGAGAAAATTCTCCACTGTTTCTAGAACAAGTGGTTTCTCCAAATGCAGAACTCTCCTCAAGACCATGAAGAGTTGGTCCATATGTCAGCTGAAGTCAAATGTCACTTTATCCTCCAACTTTTCAACCTCATCCTGACTAGCAAAGTAGAAATCCCATTATGAAACTCAACGAAAACAGAGCTTTGCTATTCCCACAATCAGCCCTGCCCTTTCCAGACCCTGTGTCCTCACCTCTGGAGTTTGAATTGTCACACACATTTAATTAACATTTCCTCCTCTAAGATTCTATCCTAAGAAACAAATAGGAAAAAATGAAAAAATCAAAAGAGAACTTTCATATCCAACTCTGGCTACCACTTTACGGTCATAAGAAAACAAACTAAGATATATTCTGGAAAAATGTGCAGTTCTTGATTGCGGGATTAGCATGGACACTGTGACATTCTTTCCAAGCATGTGAATACCCTAATTCGCCTGAGTATTTTAATGGCTAATATCACTGTCGGCTTGTGGCATACGGTGCTGTTAATTATGACAAAAGAAATATTCTCCAATCTGGACTATATGACAGATTTCACTCTCCCTCTTGAGATTCCCTCTCTGGATACTGAAATAGTGGTTGCAATTTACAGGGCTTGTGCCATTTTGAAAACATTCCTATTTTTTAAAAAAATTAAATATAAAATGAAAGACACGTCGGGGGCTTTAGAAGTGTTGGAGGAGGTATCTATTTTCACAAAGCAGTGATGCAAATAATGAGTTCATTCTTTTTTATTTTTACCATGTCCCCTTGGACTTTGTTCAAACTGCATGTTATGAAAGACTTTAGAATAGATGGATTTTAATTGCCCTGGTATATATCTTTAAAATCCTTCCAAGACATTATTGAAATGATGAAAAACACCTGGACAGTCCCTAGTTAACGTGCCATAATGTTATTTGTGAGTAGAGTTTCTTTTGGGGGCAGATAAGTACCCAATTTTAAAATAAATCTATTTATTTGGGCAACTAACTTTCCAGGAGTTAATTTCTTAGTGTGAGGACATGCCTGTTGCCTAGACTGAGCAAACAAGATTCACTAGAGGCAATCAATGAACAGGAACCTGTGGGAGGAGATGGAATTAACATGGCCATCCCTTCTTCCTCCTCCTGGAATGCTATGCCATGCTCCAGCCCCGAGGGACAGCCCACATGGGACGGGTCACACCTTCTGTCTTTGCAGCTCTTCTTGCTACCTGTGATGACTTCTTCCTCCTTTTTGTCTGTTTACAGAAGCTCTCTCGTTAGTGAAGCCCATTTTATTTAAATGTCATCTCCTCCAAAAAGCCTTTCCTTATCTCATAATTAATTGCCCCTTCTTCTGCATTCAGTCTGCTGTTTCCACCCCTGTTTCATGCTATTTTCATTATGACTTTATTTATTTTATTTATGCCATTACTTTTATGTCTTTCTCTCCAATGACATATTAAACATGCTGAGAATGAAGACCTCGTAATACCTTTGTATCTTTTTGCCCCTAACGATGTTTTGACAATATCAGGTGTTCATTGGATACTTGGCTTCAATCACTTTTGCAGTTCTGTGAAGATATAGTTCTCTTTCTCGTCTAGCTGCCTCTGTCCACATTGTTGTTCCCTATGCCCAGAATGCCTTCTCCAACGTCCTACCCACTTCTTTACCCAAATCTCTTCCTCAGGCGCTAAGACTTCTCCAATTGTCAGGTCCTTGTAAGCCTTCTCCGATTACCACCTTCCCCTGTACCAAAAATCAACAGGCACTTAGGTCTCTCCTCTGCACTTTTCTAGAAATCTCTTCCTCAGTCATGGCAGGGATTGCATGATTCTGTAATGGCCCGTTTACACAGTGGTCTTACTCAGTAGTCTTGTGAGTTTCTTGGGGACAGAAATCATTTCTTGTGTCTCTGAATTTCTAAAACCAGCATGGTAGGCACTCAGTAAGTATTTGCAGAATGAATTTGGCAGATAAATCAGAGGATCTTACTATCACTCTTGTATTATTTTGCGAAAATGAAAGGAAAAAAAGAAGGAAATGGGAGAAGAAGGGATGGAGGAAGGAAAAAAGGAAAGAAGGAAGGGAGGAAGGAAGGAAAGAGAGAAAGAAGAAGGAAAGAGAGTAAGAAGAAAGAAAGAACAAGAGAGAGAAAAGAAGAAAGAAGGAAAGAAAGAGAAAAGAAAAAATAATTGACGTAGCATATCTCAGAATCCTTGACCTCATTTTCCTTTTACCTTTACTAGTCATTACATGAGAATATTGACCGGGTTCAGCAATCAATACCCCACCGAGTGGCCATCTTTGTTTTCCTCCACACTTTGCCCACCACCCAGTCCCATCTACTCGGCTTTGAGCAGCAGAGATTCCAACTGGCTAGAAGTCAATTACAGGAATAGGATATACTCTCTTTAAGGAAGAGCTTAAAAATCTCTAAATAGAGTATGAACTATGCTGTGGATAAAGTGTGGTATATCAATCATAGTAATAGCTTACTGGATGTTCTGGATAATCATAAAATTTCACCAGCTTCCCATAGCCTGAGCTCATCAACACCACTAAGAAATATTTGTATTTGAAAGGAAGCATGGAGTAGTGGGGGAAAAGTACAGATTTATGTTCAGAGAGACCAAGGTTTACATTGTATAACTCCACTTCCTAGTATGACTTTAGGCAGGTCCCTTAGCCTCAGTGTCTTCATCTGTAAAATGGAAACAATATAGTACTTTGTTTTATTATTCCTAGGAAGTCAGCTTCAAAATATGCGTCTATATGCAGCACAGTGTCTAGAATATACTAAGTATGCTTTCACTTCTCCCAATGGGTATAGTGCTAAAGAATTTTTAAAACATATTTTGCATTATCTAAGTTTGCTCTGTGACATCCCTCACCCCAAGCCACATTATCATTTTTAGATAAAAATGGGCTAAAGTAAATATCAAGGCTCAGCTGGGTGACCCCCTGGCTGTATTACATAGGCTTCTTACCTTGTTCTCCCCAAGCATCCTGTGTTCTCTACTGTCATGTCATTTTTCAGGCTGTTTATTTTAATAAGCTTTCAACCTAGATCATAAATCCCTTGAGAGGAAGGACACTGCTTTTATTTCTGATTCTGAGTGCCTTGTAAAGACCTGGCAGTACATGGTCAGTAAATGATTGAGTCATTCATTTATTCGGTGGTCAATCAAGAGCCTCCTGGAATGAAAAAGAAACCAGGAAGTCAGCTGCACGCAGGCTGAGGAGCAGAAAGGGATCATTCCCTTTTTTGCCTCGGTGAGGAGATTTGTAAGAGTCCCAGGGTTGCTGGTCTTTCTATTTATGATCAGAGCCAAGTTGTTCTCTGTCTCACACAGTCATTGCCCAGGATCTTGTCACCACAGTGGTAGAGCAAAAGGGACTTCAGTTCACACCAGCCACCCTACTCGGGCTCATTTCTCCCACAGAGCCCCAAAGCCCAACTCAGATTACCTTAAAATTCATATTCCCTAACAGGCAGAGTGTTCCATGGTTGCCTTCATCAAATAATGATGTCACAGCCAGACCAAGGATGTCTTTCTAGCAAGGAGCAATAGGAAAAAGGAAACAACCCGGGAGAGAAAATGTTTATTGAAATGCAAATGAATCCTTTGTGCCTGTACTTTAGCTCTTTTGAAAAAGAAAATCTGTTAGAAGATAGCAGTGTTGCCTCATCCCTGCCCCCACCTGCTTTTCTCTACTATGTTACAGGGCAGGAATACTGTGAAAATAGATCAGAATTTTGGAGAGGAAATACTTATCTTAAAAATGCATCCTTTCTTTAGAAATAGCAAATGGAAGAGTAAAGTTCCCAGAAGAGTGAATGAATCATTCTTTTTCCCAGTGAGTCCGTAGACAGCAGGGGCGCAGGTGGAGCCCTGCCCCGTCGTGGGTTCAACAGGAAGCCAGTGGCAGGGGTGGGGGCTGTGGTCCCCAGGCCTGGCAGGCCATCTGATCTGGATGCTGTCACTCCACATGGACTGCCTCTCAGCCAGCCTCAGAGAACAAGGACATTCCTCATCTCCATCCCCGGTAAACAGCCGTTGTTGTGAGAACTCGAGCTGGCTCAGCCCTTTGAGTTCTGCAGATAAGAAAGTTCTCTTGAAATGCAAAATATTAGAAAATGTTTTAACCATCACAAGGCTACACTCCCTGCAATGCTGAGCCGGGTAAGCAGAGGAAAGAAGTACATTTCAACATCTCACTTGAGTTGAGCCCTTGGCACAGTCAGATTTCTGATGATTATGTAACCCTTGTGAATGTAAATTTCTGAACATTGGACCAACTAGTTTTTAAAATATTTTCTTGCTTTATACATGACCCCTTTATTTAATGCTCTCTTTTTAAAATCATGGATCTTAGGGAACAACAAGATATCTGTGGAGTCCCTTCTTTTAGAAAGATGAACACCAGTGTTTTCCTATAAAACTATCCAACCTTCTCCTAGACCTGAAATTGAATACTAGTCTTTGACTTTGTCTTTATGTCGCCTGTGCAAATTCTAAATTGCTTCAGTCTTAAGTGGCAATTAGGTTTCCATTTGCATTTTGAACATTTGACACAGTTACAATTTGATGGGTAAACTCATATAGTCCATTGTCAGAAATAATCTCTCTTCTGTGTCTTCCAAAAGACAGTGTGGACACTGTCTTAGCCTACAGGTAAAAATGCAAGATTACAGACATCCTCACCTCCCTGCGCCTCAAGCCCAGGCCTCACTTTGTTTCCTACCAGGTAACAAAAGAGGTTTACCTATGGCTGAAAACAGGATGGTGCGATTTTGGCTTTCTTTACAAAATCACGTGTCCTCTCTACAACCCCAGGATAAATAGCATCTGTGCTGCCTGACACTTGTGAACAATGGGTGAAATGGATATTAGAAAAATCTCATTTATCTTCTGCTTTATTTCTTGATAGGGGTCCTTGTCACTAGGGCTATTGTGTGACCAGCTCTGGAAAGGGCATCTCATTAGTTTTTCTTATCAAGATAGCAAGGTCCTTTTAAACAGCAAAGCACTTACATTTTAGATTCAATTAGGAGACGACATTGTGTGTGTGTGTGTGAGTGTGTGTGTGTGTGTGTGTGTGTGTGTGTGTGTGTGTGTGTGTACTTCAGAGCTTCTGCTCTGAGACACAGCAGTGTCAGCTTTATTCTTACGGAGTCAGTGTTGACCACGGGGTGAAGCCAGCAGCCGGTCGCAGGGAACCACGCACTGCATCTCCACATTCACTTTCACAAAGGCGGGCTGACCAACTCATCTTCCTCTGTCCCATGGCTTTGCAGGAGGCGGGACCAATCTGAGCGAGGTGGGGGAAGCAGGAGGCCGTCTGGGCTTGGAGACATGTTCGTGGATTTCTTTTTCCAAGATGGTTTGTCTCAAAAATCAAACGAAAGCCCTTTTTCAGCTCCATAAGCTTCCAGAGGTTTCCCCTTGGTGGCCCCACCCCCTCTCACTCTGAGGGCTCTTTTGAAGAACGCGTTTTAGAAAGTCTCACCGTTAGCCCTCGGACAACTAGGAGAATGTCAGCAAATCAGCCATGATTACGAATATGTCAGACAGAATTCAACTTTTTCACATCATTTCAAAAATCCTAGTGACAAGGGAATGAAGTGGGACAGTTGTGCATCAGGGCACTGTTTGGTCAATTTAGCCCACGTCCTAGGAGAGAACCCTCCAGCAGCAGCTGTGAAAACAAACCCAAAATAAAAAATCCCGCCAGGGTTGTGAACCGTCTCCCGGGGATATTGGCCTCTTTTGAAAGCGCAGTGATTCTTCCGGGACAGTAGGATGCCTCCTCGCTCACTTGTTCCGTGGATGTGGGGTGCTATTGGCTGGCGGCATGCCCTGCTTCTGGAATGCTGTTGAATCCCCTCTTGCTAAATAGATGTTTCAGGGAGAAGGTCCATTCACTTGCCTTGGAATAGAGGGTCACCACTCATGATTTACACTCATCACAATTGTGATGAAGAAATGACTTCCTTATATGATATCACTAATATGTGGAATCTAAAAATAGTACAAGAGAACATATTTACATAACAGAAACAGACTCGCAGACATAGAAACCAGACTTACGGTTACCAAAGGGGAAGGTGGGGATAAATTGGGAGTATGCGATTAATAGATACACACTATCATACATAAAAGAGATTAAAAAAAAATAAGGACCTCCTGTATAGCACAGGGAACTATATTCAATACCTTATAATAAACTATAATGGAAAAATTGAAAAAAAAAAAAAAAGAATACAGATATCCACATATATGTGTAACCAGATCACTTTTCTGGACACCTGAAACTAACACAATACTGTAAATCAACTATATGTCAATTTTAAAAATTAATAAATTACTATCAATTACACTGATACATATTAATACATTTTTAATGTTCAGGTTTTTTTAATTGGGGAAGGACAGAGTATTGAGTGATAACCTGTAAGAAAAACTAATATTAGTAAAATGAAAGGTATTAAAGTCCTCCAAAAATTTTTTTTAAAAAAAGAAAAATTATTTGCTTGATGGTGGATAAGTTTCTGGAGTGTTCTGTTCTCTGTGGATTTCCTGACAAAGAACAGGCATTCCATATATTTCTTTCTGAATAGATCAGTGACTGAAAGCAAAGTTTCTTTCCCTGATTGAAGCAACTCCAGTCTGAGCTCCCAGGAGAGTGCCGGGTAGGGTGACCAAGTCCTGGTCCTGGCTTTGCCCTCTGCTGGCTGGGATCGACAGCAGGACCCTGGCCTCCTAGACCTCGTCCACTTCATGTGATGAGTGTCTGAACTCAGATCTTTCCAGATGCTCCAATCCTAGTTCCTTGGCTTAGGATCCTGGAAGCTTGACCTCTTATTCTCCTTTGAATGTGCAAGTTCTCACATAAGAGTTAATACATGAGATTGCTAACAATTTAGTAAGGTTGTGTTAGTTCACTTTTCCCCACAAGACAGGGCATCTGAGGCCACCTCAGTGTTCTGAGCACCCACAGATAAAGGACCACAAAAGGTGGAGGTCTTGAGTGACGAAAGAAAGAAAAGTAGAAAACCACCAAAACCAAAATTCATCTACTTCACTGTTTTCCTAATGACCAGTCAGTAAGCACTCACAATTAAAAGCAGAGTACGTTTGTTGGGGAAAAAGAAAATCAATGAATCCATGCAAATGAACACCACATCGAATTGATGCAAATTCCACAGTCTTCCCATAAAACATAGGTCTGTCACTTGTTACCCTGCTAAAGATGACTTGGTTTCTTGCACATGGTTGCTGGGGCCCTCACCTGGCTCCCACACTATTCAACCAAGTCTCTTTCCATCACTAGACACTTGAGGGTGTTAAATCTTATAGCAGTCACATCCATCTTCATGCATAATTAAGACATGGATTAGATGCTTTGAAAATTAAAATCACTGCTCCGACTTCCAAGACTAGAAAAATGATCCAAATCCAGTCTTACTTCCTGACTTTTGTTTCATGGAATATTTATGACAAGCTGTGATAAAATATTGAACCAGGATGTTCTGACTAGAAACAGGTGCCGTGGAGGTGCCCCATCGTTAGGGGGAACTTGCCTGGCGAATGTTTGCCAAGAGCCTGTCCCTAATACATTAGATTTGCTGTGCATTTGTTTTGTCAGCTCTGCTCTTTCTGTGCTAAGAGTGAAGGAGGAGAGCCCAGAAGGGTGAGCGCTGTGCCCTTCCACCAGCTGGACGCATCTCAGCCATTATACGTCCCTTCAAGCCTCCTCACTGGGGAGAACAATGATGAATGGAAGAATATATCATGTTTCCTGCCATCTAATATCCCTGTGACTTTATAAATAGGGTCATGGAGACATGACTGACTCTCCCCTCCTTCTTGGATTCAACCCTCCCCTCCCCTCCTTCCATATCTCACAGCCCAATCGCTTGCCTCTCCCCTCCCATCATGGCCAACTCCCCTGCCCCATTTATCCTCCAGTCTAAACCCAAAACCTCTTTCTGGGCTTAGCTGGAGGGTCACCTGCTGTGACACTCTTCTCGCTAACTAACCCTGGTCTTTGAGGTTCCCTGTTCTTTGAACCCCCTCTCAACCCCACCCCATGTGTGGGTAGGCACATTTTCACCACCTTTACCTAGAAGCTGCTTTTTTTCTGATTGGATCTCAACTCTTCTGTGTGTCTTTCACAAATTGAGAACCATTTGTAAAGGCAAACATAAATGTGGGTAGGATTTAGCCACCAAATTCCAAAGCCATTTTTTCTATACCAAAGTATAGTTCTTGCTTGTGAGGAGTTAGATGACCTATCAATGATCATTAAGACCGCCATTTGGACAGCGCTCTACATTTTACTCAGTGCCGCCATCAACCGCACTTCCCAGTCTTTTTCCCCTGACACAACAGGCGTCTGTCTCAAGGGTGTGGGAATACAGCCCCCCAAAGGGAGGCAAGTGTAAAATATTTTAAGTCTCTTGTTTTTCTTTAAGACTTCACAGGAACTTTTTATCTTCCACAGTAAGCCTTCTTGTCTTCTATTTTAAAATGGTTTAAATCAATAGACTTATCATATGATCCAGCAGTCCCATGCCTGGGCATATATCTTGAGGGAACTCTAATTCAGAAAGATACATGCACCCCAGTGTTCACAGCAGCACTATTTACAATAGCCAGAACATGGAAACAACCTAAATGTCCATCAGCAGATGACTGGATAAAGAAGTTATTGTGTATATATACAATGGAATAGTACTCAGCCATAAAAAAGAATAAAATAATACCATTTACAGCAATATGGATGGACCTGGAGATCATCATTCTAAGTGAAGTCAGCCCAAAAGAGAAAGAAAAGTACCATATGATATCACTTATATGTGGAATCTGAAAAAAAAAATCCACAAATGAACTTATTTACAAAAAAGAAAGACTCATAGACATAGAAAACAAACATGGTTCCCAGGGAGTGGGAAGGGATAAATTAAGAGTTCAAGATTTGCAGATAATATTATATATAAAATAGATAAACAACAAGTTTCTGTTTTATAGCACAGGAACTATATTCAATATTTTGTAGTACCTTATAATGAAAAAGAATATGAAAAGGAATATATGTATGTGTATGTATGACTGAAGCATTGTGCTGTACACCAGATTGACACAACATTGTAAACTGACTATACTTCAGTTTAAAAAATGGTTTAAATCTCTCACCATGAAGTTAAAGCACTAGTCCCAAAAGATCCCGTCAATCTAGAACACCAGTTCAAAAAGCACTAGAATGTCATTGAACTGGATCCCTGTCATCACTCTGGGAAGGAGGTGAAGTGTTTGTTATAAATTCATTGTTAGAGGCAAGGAAATTGATCCTCAGCTTAATTCGCTTCCCTGGGTCACAGATTAATGACAGACCAGGATTTACACCCAAATGTATTAACTCCAAGCCTCATGTAAAAATTTCTTTGCCCCTCAAGGCATGTACAGCTTCACTGGCCTAATGATATATGAAAGTGTGTCTTTCATCCATCACCAGCTACCTAGAAGCAATGAAAGCACCCCCCCCAACACTGCCCAGACACTGCTGTCCCCCAAGGTCCAGGGCTTTATTTGTGGTTTTTTGCCTATTTTCTCCCCTAGAATGTAAGTTCCCTGAGTTTACATTCCTTACTGCTATATACCTAGAACGTATCTAGTGTATAGTAGAAACTCAAATAATATAATTTGTTGAATTAACGTTGAATGAATAAAACTAGAAAGGTAATGCAAGGTAAAGGAGTTATCAAACTGCATGAGAGGGAGGACTTCCTGGAAGAGGTATGTTTGGCATTAAAATTGTGGGGGTGAGAGAGACCGTGTTGAGCAGCTACAAAACAAGAATTTCGGGAGTTACTCGTTCATCTCTTTTTCTCTAGATTATGAGCATCTTTCGTGCTGGAGCTGAGTTTTACTAAATCTATCATCAGCACCTAAACAGGGACCTGGCACTGTAGTAGGCACCTGATAGGTCTTTATAGAGTGTCTGACTGTGGGGGTTCTGGTCCCTTCTGCAGCCACACCCAGCATCCAATCTAGCAACCCAGAAGATCACTGTTCTCCTTGTGTATTCATGTTTCGTAGCTCCTTGGAGCACTTTATTGTCCTTGTTACATCCTTTTACATCTGTCCTTTTTTTATGGAATGGTAAAGTCCTTGGATGTAGGAATCGCCCCTTCTGCATCTTGTTGCATTTCCTCATTCCACTCAGCATCTGGTCTCTTGTAAACTCTCTTCCATCTGTATTAATTGAATAAATGGACTAGCTTTCTAGTTTCCTGAAGCTGGGTGAGGAGAGTTGGAGTGGGGAAAAAGTAGACCATTTCCCCAAAAGTCAAAGCTAAAGAATAGCTGTGACAAGGAACACACAACCCAGCGTTGACCATGCTGGTCTGTCTACTGGAGGTCATGGTAGACAGAGTTCTGGAAGTAACGTCCTATAACTTAAATGGGTCGGATGTGCCTTATATTTCCTCTTACTGCCCTATTGAAAGTGATTTTATGGTTTTATCATTTGTTTCTTAATATCCAAGGTGACTGACTATGATACCCAGCAGCCTGGAGGAAAGTGTTTTTAAATGTCATGATTATTTATCCCAAATTATGAGAACAAAATCATATTTGAAATTTGATGGCCTCAAAACTATTACTGTAACTGCTTTCCGCTTTGATTCAGTGACGGAAATAAGGAGGGGAGATGGGCTGCCCTCAGGCTGCGCTCTTTCCCATTGTCCTCTTCTCTCCCCCAAGAGCCCTGGGATTGAAAAGCTCCATGTCCTTTGTCTTGTCTCATGATATACTGGGACTTCTCAAGGCTTGAGATTTCAACCCTGGATTTTTAGCTGGTAAGCTAAGACTAATTTCCCATCTACTCCTCTTTGAAAGAGGCACTATGTCGAAAGAAACCATTATCCTCTGATGTTTTCACTCTGGCAGAAGCATGGCTCTTCACAGATAATCCTCCACACACTTACACATGCTTCAAAGGCAAGAATGGGGAGGCTTTTGTTTTCTAAAGGAGCTCATAAATGAAAAGTAACTACACATTCTGAATACACTTGCCTTCACAATCTTAGAATCAAACAAAGCAGATCCATTTTTCTATTGGGAAGTTTGGCAATTGTTATAAGCAGATGGCAGAATGTGTCTTCTCTCTCTCTCTCTCTCTCTCTCTTTTTTTTCCAGTCTTCTCTTTTATATTGACTCAGGTCAGATGATCAACTATTGTCTCTGAAAAAAAAAAAAAAAAAAAAAAAAAAGAGCTGGACCATCCCCAAGATTATTTTGCATGTTTATATGTTTCATATACAGATTTCCTATAGAGAAGGCTAGATCGCCAGAAACCACACGGCTTGTCTTAGACACAATTTAAATTCTCAAACATCACCTCTGTGTAATAATAGACTTGCAGAGAGGATTCTAAGTTTAACTAGAGGTGTGATGACACACAGGCTTCCAGAAAAAGCAGGCAGATTTCCATAACCCCAGGTGTCTCCAGAGTTCCCCAAACACCAGGTCCTGACCACGCACCTACCAGCACTGTAAAAGCCCCAGCATGCAAGGTAGATAAACCCCAAAGCTGTGATCATGCCCACTTGCTTTCCGAGATCTTCTGACACCTGAATGTCTGCTTTCAGATCTCCCGGGACTGTGGAGTCCATCTGCTCACTTCCACCACCTCCCCATCCATCTCTGCGGGGGAATGATTTAAGTGGCCATTTAGATCAATTCCTGAGACAGCTCAACAAAGATATCCACCCTGCTATCATCTGCTCATTCTGTATGGATAGACATGGGCTTAGCTCCAAGAACTCCAACTGCATTGCAATCTGCTGAAAACTTTCAGGCTGTTTAATGCTCAGCAAATGTTCTCCCCGAATCCAAGGAACAATAAAGAACAATGCAAAGTACAGCCTTGTCCCTTAGTAGTATTTTATTAAAGCCTCAATTTGAGGCCATAAAAGGAAATTGAAAACAGAAATATAACAAACAAACAAAGCAAAACAAAAAGCCCTCCGTTGAAAGCATTGTGAATGTTCAAAGCATCCACTGGTGCAGAAATAGCATGCAAAGAGCCAGGCATTTCTGTAAGAGAATTAGAATTATTTTCATGGAGTACATTTAGACTTCTGCGCTCCACCTTACTTTCAGAGTGGTAAATCTACTCATTTTGCTCACTCTTAGTTGAAAAATAATTACTGTAGTTTTTCATAAAGTGGAAGCTATGTATACTCTGTGACCCAGAAATTCCAATCCTGAAAGTATTCCTAAAGGTACACAAAGAGGCCCATGTAAAAATATACCTACAGCATTATTTATCAGAAGAAAAAAAAGAGAAACAACCTAAGTATTCATTAACAGGAGAATGAATTTTTGAGCAAAATGGAATACTATACAGCATTTAAGAATGAAATACCTCCCCCCTCAAGTTACTACTTCATACTCTCTGGGACTGCTTATAATCAAAAAGACAGAAAATAATAAATGTTGGCAAGGATGTAGAGAAATGGAAATCCTCATACACTGTTGATAGGAACATCAAATGGTGCAGCCTCTGGAAAACAGTCTGGGAGTTCCTCAAAATATTTAATGTAGAGTTACCATCTGACCCAGCAATTCTACTCCTGGGTGTATACCCAAGAGAAATGAAAGCATACATCCACACAAATAGCTTATACATGAATGCTCATAGCAGCAGCATTATTCATGATAGCCAAAAAGTGGAAGCCATCCAAATGTCCGTCAATGGATGAGTGGATGAATAAAATGTGGTCTGTTCCATACAATAGATTATTATTCAGGCATAACAAGGAATGAAGTACTGATTCAGGCTACAGCTTGGATGAAACTTGACAATGTTGAATGAAAGGAGCCAGACAGGAAATGCCAAATAATGTATAAGTCCATTTATTCGAAATGTCCAGAATAGGTAAATCTATAGAGACAAAAATTAGGCTTGTGGTTTTCTATGGCTTGGTGGGAAGAAGGAATGATTGCTAATGAGTACAGGTTTCTTTCAGGGGAGTAATGAAAATGTTCTAAAATTAGACTGTGGTGACAGTTGCACAACCCTGTGACTATGCTACAAAAATGCAATTGTAGACTTTATATTTTTTTAATTGAAGTATAGTCAGTTGCAGTGTGTCAATTTCTGGTATACAGCATAATACTCAACAATAAAAAAGAATAAAATAATGCCATTTGCAGCAACGTGGGTGGACATGGCGATTGTCATTCTGAGTGAAGTAAGCCAGAAAGAGAAAGAAATATACCATATGATATCACTTATATGTGGAATCCAAAATAATTAATTAATTAAAATAAAGAGGATAATTACATACTTTAAATGAGTGAATTGTATGATATGTTAACTGTATCTCAATAAAGTGATTTTTAATTACAAAGGAAAATATGAAATTATCAACATGTTTCATTCCCAAAACCTAATGTTAAGTAAGAAAAACAGAAGGATTCATGTCGCATGATTCCAGTTATATAAAGTTTTAATATATGCCAAACAATCCTACATTTATATTAAGGACATAAATACATAAATAATAAAGGAAGGGCAAGAGGAGAGGAAAAGTAGAACGTGATACAAAATATTCATAAGAATATCCTTAATGTCTTTTTTTGAGCAATTTTGTAGCAAAAGTATATTCTGTTGAAACATAGTTGATTTACACTATTGTGTTCATAACAAAAATACTGATAATTACTAGTAAGCACATTCATCCAGAAGGACAGGCTAAATTGTTTTAGCGTGCACTTTGCCCATCAGGTTTACACTTAATTGTAAAATCATAGAGAAGTTAAATCTATGATTTTTGGTTTTGCAACCTTGACATCCAGCACTTGGAGGAAATTAGCAATATATTCCTACATTTGCTCCATAAAATGTCAAGACTAAATTATTATCACCATTCTCCTGAGGAGAATGATTACTTAAAAATTCCTGTTTCAATGTCTTTTCTAAAGTCCTAATATTAGGACTTTAAAAAAATCCTGCTACATAGTTAACTTATGGACCACTGGGATCGTTGTGGACTATTTTTGCTCATTAACTTATCACAATCTTCTGCTTCTTAGAGCCTTAAAAGGGTTGAAATACATGTTCTCTTATAGATTGTCAGTCACTTAATCATTTATCTTTTCACCATATCTCCACACTTCGAAATTATCTTACATTTCAAATCTGGAATCCAAGATAATAATGGCATTTTTATAAGTACATTTTTTAAGCTATTTCATGAATATGCTTTGTTTTTGTTAAGAAAATCAATCTAAATCTGGACATTTTGGATCTAGGACCGGATCTCCTACAGACTCTTCAGCCACTTCTTGCATCCATCCAGTAGGAAACCAAAATTTTGGCCTCCTGGCCAATTTTTATAAATATTTTTATCATTGAAGTATTTTAGACCTATCTTTCTGCATATTTTTCTCAAATTTTATGCATAGAGAAAGATAATTCAGAAAGTTTGACCTTACAAAATATGTCCTCTGTCGTTACGGCTTCTGAATATGAGTATCTTCCATACAGTTTCTTTTTGCATCTTTTTCAAGTCAAGTGTTTAACATTTTCACTGGCCTGATAGAATTTGATCTTCACAACATCTAGATCGTTATTATCCAGGTTGTGTCATGTTCTAGGACTTTGTACAACTTGCCTAGATAATACAGAGAAAATGCCAAGGTCTTTTTGAGAATTGTAGGACCTTCAAGGGAGAAGAGGGAGGATTTTCTGAGTTTTGAGGAGCATCTGCAGCTGTGGCACCTACAGGTGATGCTGGGTCATAAATCAACCTGCAGTACTGCTTGAGGTGCTTAAAGTAATGAACGTTCACCAGAATAATGCTTTAAAATTGTCTTCCGATTATTAGAAAAAGCAAGCGTAAGTTACTTGATCTCTTGTCTAAAAATGCTGTTCAAATTATTTTTATTGAACAAAAAGTGACTTCAGGTGAATTTATTCATCTTATTTGATAATAAGGATTTTTGTTCTTGAAGATCTTCTTGGCCCAACTAATCCCTCAATTCATGGAGAAAATGGGAGCATTTGAAGGAGATCGTGGCCTGTTTACAAAGAACCTGCCACTGTTTTCATAATGAGGGAATCTTCCCCCAACCAGCCCAGATAGTACATTGTTTGCTCTCTAATAAAGTATTGATGTTTCCAAGTCTAAAATGCCCTCCGTGTTGCAATATTTAAAGGAACTTCAAAGTGGGTAATTACAAATAAGTCCCATGAAAGTAATTTTCCTTTTGCGATTACCTGGTCTGTCAAAACTCTTAAAGTAAGGAATCCATGCTTCCCCTCTTCCTTTCTTCATCTTCTATCCAAGTCTCCTTTCTCATTACGGTGATGAACGATGGAATCTATCTTGGCAAGATTAAGAGACTGGTGAACTTCCTAGTTCATACCTCACTGGGACCCTTGCAGTGACTTCAAGGTTACAGCTTCACCTCTGGTTCCTAACCCATAAGCCTCCCCCTCCACTAAGCACAGAACTAAGTTTCTGAGTGCATGAGGCTTCCTCAGTGCCTTCAGTTCCAGATCTGTCTCACTGCCGTGCAAGCCTTCTCCCTGTTCCAACCAGCCTCTCGTCCACTCAGTCCCACCAACCTTGCCTTTCAGCTACACTCAAATTCACCAGAATGGTCTCAGGTTAGCTCACATATCATCTGTGGTAGGTGGAATAATGCCTTTCCCCAAAGAAACCCACAGGCAACTTCCTAAAACCTGGAATATATTACTTCACACATTCAAGGGAGCTTTGCAGGGATGATGAAGTTAAGGATCTCAAGATGGGGAGATTTTCCTGGATGGTCTTAATGTTCTCAGTGTTATCCCAGGATCCTTATAAGAGGGAAGCAGGGGGGTCAGAGGGAGAGACGCAATGTGATGACAGACACAGAAAGTAGGAGATGTGACACTGGAAGCAGAAACCAGAGACTGAGAGATTTAAAGATGCTGTAGTGTGGGTTTTGAAGATGGAGGAAGGGGCTATGAGCCAAGGAGTGTAGGCAGCCTCTCGAAGCTAGAAAAGACAAGGAAGTGAATTTGATCTTTGAGCCACAAAATTAAATTTCACTAGTAATCTTTGTTTACTCTAAGACCAGGTTGCTAATCTGATAAAGCATGGTGTTCATGGATGACTTAAATATATCACCTTTCCCAGAGGGTTGTCACATTTAGAGACGTATGTATTCTGGTAACACTGCAAGGTAAGGGTTATTCTCCTAAATTAAAAACAATGAGGTGGAGGCTCTAGAAGGGTAAGAAAATTGCCCAGAGTGATAGAGTGTGTTGGTGTAAAACCCAGGCTCCTAGTGCTGTCTCTTGTCCTCATACTGCAGGACCACACTGTCTCCTGTGTGTAAGACACACTAAAGACATAGGTGTCTTACTTCAGGCATCACCTCATTTAGGAAGCTTTTCTTGGTACCCCAGATGGATTTCCCCATCCACCTCCATTCAGCATCTGCTGTGCCCAGTCTAGTCTTTACTTCCACCACTGTCCATCCAGGCTTCCGTAACCATAACAGCTACAATCAGTTCCTCTAATATGTTCCTTGAGACTGAGAAAATGTCTCATTTTCCTTTATATCCCTAGCATCTCACTCAGTACCTGCAATGTGGTAAACTACAAATGTTTGATAGAAGAAAATGAATGAATGATGGAACTTTTTATAGATTTGCAAGTAAGGCATCATCAAAGAACATGACCTATGTCACGTTCCTTTTAAAAAAGCAATCTAGTGAATCAGCTCTCTCTCTCTTTCTCTCTTCTTCTCTCTCTGCTCTCTCTCGCAATCCAAAATAAACCTAAAGTACATTGAACCCACATGCAGCACTCTGTAGAACAAACACATAGAGATGATAAAATATTGCAAGCAATTACCTTGGTCCATCTCTGAGCTGACTTTGTCTTAGGCCCTGTTCAACACAAGTTTATGATCAAAATAAACAAAATTCAGAAAAAAGATGTGTTTTTCACATCTTTTTTTTTTTTAATTGAGGTTTAATTTACATACAGTGCACTGTTCACATCTTCAGTGTATTCAGTTTGATGATTGCGAATGAAGGCAGAACACTTCTGTCAGCCCAGAAATTCCCTCCTGCCCCTGGTCCATCCCTCCCATGTCCTCCTCCAAAGCCATCCCTGCTCTGACTTCTATCCCTCTGGAATAGTTTTGTCTACACTAGACTCTCACTTAAATTGAATCATACAGTGGAGACTTTCTTTCATGCAGTGTGTAGTAATTTTGAGATTCACCTATGTTGTTTTGCACGTACCAGTAATTCATATTCTTTATTGCTGAGTTGGATTTCAATTTAGGAACACACTCTAGTTTCCATGTCTACTATTCTATTAATGGGCATCTGGATTGTTTTCAGGTTTTAGCTTTTATGACTAAATCTGCTAAGAATGTTCTTGTCCTAAGCGTTTTGTGGATATGTGTTTTTCTTTCTTTTGGATGAATACGTAGAAATGGAACCACTGGTTCACATTGTAAACATATATCTGTCTTTTACTAGACAGATTATAGACATCTAAATAGTTGAGTGTTCAAGAAACATAAATCATCATGATTGTCCTATGAGCGTTAGTGCCTTACAATAGCAGACTGAGCTACCACATGTCTTGGGTCATGTTCTCTTGTGGTAGAGGCTGACAGGGATCCCTGTGGCCGTGATCTGTTGAGCCAGTGCTTGTGGGAGAAATGTGGTGGGGAGTGAGGGAAGCAGGGGAGCAAGGAAGAAGCCAAGGGAAGAGGTGGTTCCAGCCCCGCCTGCTCTCTGTACTGCCATTGGGCAGTCAGTGTTTTCATGTTTCTGTAGTTTTGTGATTACATGATTTCCTGCTCTGCCTCTGTGATGAATGGCATCCATGCTTCGTAACGGTTTGGTGCTGTAAAGAAATAGTCCAAAGTTCATTAGGATTGTTGCTGCCAGAAGTGATATGCATGAATGGCACCTATAATAAATATATTATGTTAACTCTAAACAATAAAAAGCCCAGCCTCTACCTTATCCCACAGAAAGCTCTGGAGCATCTCATCCTAAAGTAGGAGAGCTGGGCCTTTGTATCCACATTTCAACCAGCTCTTAGCTAGAGACTCCCCCTTCATTGGGTGGAGTTTGCCTCATAGGCATCTCTTGGTTGTGGTGGGTCCTGTCGGGGCCAAAAGCAATTCAGTGGAGGAGGAGAGAACTGCTATGAGCGGTGAACAGCCAGCACTCACTCACAGCAGCCTGGTGGAGGGGACACCAAGAGCATCCACTCTACCAGGTCAGTCACTAGAATACATCAGTTCTCTCCATGCCACAATCTCCCTGTGATGTGTTTAGGATGGGACATCCCATACAAAGACATGCACTCCGACATGACTCCAAAGGCTCACCTCTGTGGCCCAGATCGGATGACTCTAGATGAAGGCTATCTGCCCAGGCTTAGAAAACTTCCATGACTCCTCAAGGAGTCAGAAGCGAACAGTGGCTGCCACCTCTGAACATCTACCCTGCAACCTGGCATTTTAGGGTTGGTGTGGCTGCTCTCAGAGACCTTGCAGCACTGACCTGGCTCTGAGTGCTAGGTGCTCACTCAGATGCTTTGGGCATCACTTAATATCATAGGCTTGGCAGGAGTATAGGGAAGGACAAAGCTTGGCATCAGAAGGAAATTTTTGTGTCTCCATGGTCATTTCACACTAAAAACTGACCCATCCTCCATCAACCTGGTCTTTTGAACAAGTAGTGTCTCTCTTTGAGGGATATTTGAATCCTAAATCGATGAGAATAAGTAAAAAATGAAAAAAAAAATAGGTCAAAAAGTGGCAAAAAATTAATTTATATTCTTTCGAACCAAACCAGCACTGGTCAGGGGCTAAATGGGTGAAGGGAACTCAGGAACCACAGACGGTCTTTTGACACAGTAGCCTTGCTTTCAGTTGTGTTAATTGAAGAGTGCATTAACCACTTGCTGAGAGAGAGAGAATGTCACTACAACATCCTAATGTATCCATGGCAACTCAACGTCAAGATGTCTTTCCGTGACCCTTGTGGCACTTTGTGTGAAGAAAGCCCCGTTCCACCTTCTCAGTCTGAAACACTGTTGTTTTGGAGGGTCTCATTCTTGGCAAGATAAGGAGCTATTGTTCCACTTCTTGGAAATAAGACGGTGGTGGGAACAAAAGCTGTTATTGCAAACTCATCATAGTTTATTATTTCCATCAAAGAAAGCAAGCAAGGAAGTCCTCAGGCAGGCTTAGCTGAAATATTACAGGGGTAAGAGATGAACTTGAAAAACCTTTCATTTTAAGCTTGCAGCTGCTGTGTGCACTGAAAACCCAGCAAGGAAGAACTTGCCCAAGAACAACAATCGTGAAATTGAACACCGTTTATTAATCTTTGGTGATTTCTCTCTGGTTGTTCGACAGCAAACAGCCATACGTTCATATTTAGGGGAAGAGTGTTGTAAATTACCACACTTTCCGGCTTCCCCAGAAAAATGAAAACATAAGAAAAATCTAGGCTATTCTTTCACTGGTAGAAAGAAGTCATCTTCAGGAACCCACTCATAACTCTTTAAATTGGGGCATTCTCAGAGTCCTGTGACACTGATTTTGGCTATGAAAGCTCTCCAACTCATCTGATAGTTGACCACCAAAATGTCGAAGTCAGCAGTTGAACCAAGGGGAAACAGACAGGAAAAAATACCTCAAGTTCATAATTTCTCATGTATTGTCATTTGTGTATGCAGGAAATTACATGGTGAGGTGATGATAAAGTGCCCATTGGCTAACATAGAAAAGTATCAGTAATGCTGACTTTATGTTTGAAATTATTCATCAGTGATATCAGAGACTCATATGCCTGGCCCTGGACTACTGTCCTTTCCCTCAGATATGGATCACAGCACTTGGCAAAAATATTATTACATTTCCAACTTTGCAGTAGCAATGTGTTATGGAATTAGAGCACAGATAATTCTTCACCATGTCATCTTTCATTTACTACCTCTAGTTAACCTATTGGAATAAAAGAAATCCATTTTGTTAGAAGTGACATTTTGAAAGCAATGTTGACTTTGGAAGCATATTTATTTAGACTCCTGGAGCTCATCTCAAAAGAACTTTGAACTCTTAAAATAAATTAGGTTAAGCTTGAAAACTCATTGAAGACAAGTGCATATTCATATCCTTAGAGTCAAAAATTTAAACATCCACTCAAAATCTGGGTAAAAGAGAGGTAGGCAAACACACAGATACGGTGGTCCTAGCTGATCGCAAGCTGAAGATGACTTTTCAGCAACTCAAAAGGGTAGACAGGCTGGTGTAATGACAGTAACAACAGCAATTATCTCTTGAGAAGGAGATAAGGCAGGAAGTGGAACCATGACCCATTTTCAATAGTCATCATCACACTCTTTCTTGCAACAAGTTTGGGGCTCAAGTTTTTTACAAATGAGTCTAGAAATACAAACACAATATGATCTAAAACAAGCTCCGTGATGAAAGATTCATGATAAGAGAGGTGATTTAACCTGGAAGAGTGAAGCTAAAAAACTACCCTCAGAGCAGGGTTTGGGTATCTGACGCCATTACTACAAAGAAGATACAAAGTGGATTTTCTCTGTGTTGACCAAAGAATGAGCAAAAGAGAAACTATGGAAATAGAGTTTGGCTGGAAATTGCTGCAGGTCCTTTTTAATTTTAACATGGGGATGGGCTATCAAGGAAACATTTGGGATCCTAGAGATCTTTGAAGAGAGCTGGAGAGAAAACAAACCAGTATGGAAAACCATCTGAACACTAGCCTGCAGTTCTGCTAAACACAAGATACTGATGAGGATTCTAGTGTCGCCTTCATGGGAGCTGCCCCACATGTGTGGCTGAGGGGATCGATCTCTGTATGCATAACTTACCCTTTGTGTTCCTTTCCCCCTAAAGTTGGACGTGAGTACTTTAAAAAAAAAATGTTTGAAATAGTTAAGACATTTTTGCAGTTGCAGAGAGAGGTCCACAGTAACTGCATAAACTAAAATCTTTATTCCAACAAATCCAATAGAGCCAAGGAAAATAACAATACCAACAAATGAAGCCAGTGTGAAGCCACTCAGTACTGTGGCACTGGATTAATCATGTTGCTCTTTGGGAATTTAAAGCTTTTAATCATGTAGGGCTGCGGTCCTTGGTGAAAAATTCATAGGCACTTTATGGGTTTATTCTGGGCCCCAGGGCCTCTGTATTGTTAACTAAATACAAAGAAAACCGGTTAAGGGTAAAGAAGAAAAATTAACGTCAAAGTGAATAAAAGAAATGAAAAGGTCAAAACTTGTTCCTAGGGCCAAGGAATATGCCTACCCATGGAAAAGACCATGGAAATCAAAATTAAATCACGAGCTTATGCCCGTAAATTTGTGGAAGCAGCAAAACTGCTACAAATCGGCTTTCCAATGGCTCTGAACTACCAACACATAATGTGCCTAAAGAGTATGTCCTGGCTATGTGGAAACGTATGTATAAGCAAGAGATAAATTTCTATTTTGTTCTTGTAATCCAAATATTTGAATCATCTGTTTAATTATCTGGCCGGAAGGAGACAGAAAGTAGTCCCTCTCAGAAGGCCCATGTCAACCCAGGATATAGATGAACGCCTGCTGGTAGGTTTATGCATATGTGTGTATATAAAGAGCATGAAACCTGGAGTTATTGAATGCATTCCCAAAATTTCCAGGAGCCTTTTTATTTTTATCTGCAGGAACCATATTATCCTTATGGATGGATGATTTATATATATATACATATATATATACACACACACACACACACATACACACACACATATATATATACACATGCCAGCAGGCATTAAAACTTTGGTATCTAATAAAGATTCTTTTTATAGTGGAAAATAAATGTTAATACTGATATAACCAAAAAAATATGATTTTATTTATTTATTTAATCCCAACTTCAATGCATCACAAATTAGTTTTAAAAGAATGGCGAGGCTATAATTTCAAAGTCATTTATCGATAAACATTAGGATTTAGGCTGGTTCGGCAGGAAGGGTAGGATACATCAGCATCTCGCAAACTATTCCTAAACATTAAGGTCCACGCATAGCTCATTTGGGAGAAAAGGGTCATAAAATTCTAAGAAAAGAGAAAAATAACGTTCCACAAAAACTATTGGTGTGAGTTTACCCCATGACATCCCTAGTAATCGATGGTCCATGAATGAAGCCATGGTTCAAGAAACCTAGCATAAGGTTTTCCCATCCTGTGATGGCAATGATCTAATGATTCTAACGATCAGGGAGTTTCTCAGCAGGTTCCTCCTTCTCCCTGCTTGCACAGAGGAGAAATCCTTAAGTTGGCTCTGTTGCCACCCTGGCTGGGCTTTCAGGCATCTAAACTTCCCTTTCTTCCATAGTCATTACCTGGGTTCCCAAATCTACTCATCACCCAGACAACACAAACCCATTCTTTCCAATGGAGCCCCCAGAACTTCCACCTTTCCCTGTTCCAGGTGAAAAGTCCCCTCCAAGAACACTGGACATGCGCCATTTGTAGATTCCACCAGTTAGATCAGATGTGGGTTGAAAGGCCAGGTCGGCTTAGTGTCTTCCCGGTGGGGGGAGATGAGTCGGGGAGGACTGTTCAGTGGTCAGTGCCCAGCACAGCTCCAGGCAGCCAAAACTAGTGGCAGCTCCACCTTCCACCCATATGTGACCTCCAGCAATCTTCACCCGGCCTGCCCCCTGAAAATCCTAGAAGAAACCAAGGTGGGTCTCAGGTGGTAATGGGAGCAGCAGACGAGGAGGAAAAGAAAGCTTCAAAATGAAGAAACAGCCAAGATTCTCACTTGATGCGGGAGGCTGTGTGCCAGCAAGAAACAGCCCAGTTTAATCTGTAGTCTGTTCTCAGGGGGATTGTTTGTTTGTTGTGTACACATGTGCACACACACACCGTAGCATACATGTAGAAGCCGGCGGCCCTCCAAAATAAATCAGATGGAGGGGTGAATAATAGGAGGGAAAATGAATACCCATTCTGGGCAATTGAAAGGTCCCTGTTCATTTGAAAATGTTTTAAGATGTCAGGTTGAAAGGCACCAGGCTATTTGAATAAATGAATTGATCTGGGACATCATGGCTATGGTGTGTTTGCTATTATTACTCAAACAGCTGACTTTTTTGTAAAGTCATGCAGTAGAATCAGGAAAAATGTCTGGGGGTCATCTTCCTATTTGAGCGACTGCCTGTATCAGTGGATGTTGTGAAAATAGACCAGGCATTTGTTTTAGAAGAAATAATATATTCAAAATGCATGCCTGCATTTAGTTCCTTCCAAATAAATAAAAGCAAATGTGTTGGTGACTGTAGGCTAGTGTGCTCAGGTGTTGACATATTGAAATGGAGCTGTTTTTCAGCACCAAAGTCCACAGGAAGAGTTGCCAACCCATCACAAATCTAAATGGGTGTTGAAATATTTCCTATAACTTAAAGAGCATGTCAGCTGGAGTTACTGAATGTGTTCCCCAAATTTCCAGGAGACTTTATTTTTATCTGCAGGAGCAATATTATCCTTATGGGTGGACCTTTGAAACACTGCTGTGCATGGGCTTATTATGCAAATTTGATTTTTTAAAGGTGTCTCTGTGCCAGCACACACAGTAGCCCCTAGTCCGCTGGCACACCTGGGACCAGGGCACAAGGTGGAATCAGAAGGTCAGACTGGAATAAAATGGAGCCTTTCTGCTCACTAGAGGTGTACCATTTTCCAGTCGGGCTTATTCTGGGCATCTCAGAATGGCAGTGATTCTAACCTGTGATTCTCTTCACATTCCTACCTTGAGCATATATTTTAGTTTTCTCTACCATTTGGAAGGATGAAATAGGCAATTCAGGCCAAGCACCAGCTTCGGGGGAAAGACTGAGATACCCAGAGATTTTGAAGGAGCATTTCTATAGTTCTACAAATTGCTTTCCCCACTAACATTTTTCTCAGTTTTACTGCAGTATAGGTGACAAACAACCAGCTGTACAATTTGGTGAGTTTCATCATGTGTAACCATCCATGAGCTCATCACTGTGATCAAGGCAGCACCCCAAATTCATCATGGGTCTCATTTTAACCCTTCCTTCCCTGCATTCTCCAACCTCACCCTACAATTTATGACCTTGACCTGTTAAGCAAGCCAAGTGAGTTGTCCTTTCTGGATGCCCCACCTTCTGGTTTTGATTGGTTGCTTCTTCTTGGTGTCATTTAGCTTATTCCTCCATCTCTCATGTTTAAAGTGGAATGTGTATTTAGAGGCTTGATGAATTCATGTTAAGCAATTTTGCTCTTGCTTGTATTGTTTGTTTCATGAGGGGGAGGTAGTCAGGTTTCCTCATTGACTTCCACGTGGAGGAGGTACCGGGGATTGAACCCGGGACCCCCTGGGTGCTGAGCATACTCTACCACTTGGACAATACCCTTCCCCCGCATGTTAAGCAATTTTGGATAAAAACAAATGAGGCTTAACATCAAAGATACAATATCTGATTGACTCAAATATTTCTATTTTAATTTCTCTGATACCAGCTTTCCTTTGTTGCTTTCTTTTTTTTTTTTTTCATTGCTTTTCATGATTTAGTTTTTTCTTAAAAATTACATGTAAGGAAAGTAAAATAGAGGTTTCTCAAAAAACTAAAACTAGAACTACCATATGATCCAGCAATGCCACTCCTGGGTATATAGCCAAAAAAACAAAACAAAAAAACACTAATTTGAAAAGATATATGCACACTAATATTCATAGCAGCATTATTTGCAATTGCCAGCATATGGAAGCAACCTTAATGTCCATCGACAAATGAATGGATAAGGAAGATGTGGTATACAGCTACAGTGGAATACTACTCAGCCAGAAAAACATGGAAATTTTGCATTAAAACAATATGAATGGACTTGGAGGGTATTTTGCCAAGTGAAATAAGTCAGAGAAAGACAAATACTGCATGATATCACTTATAAGTGGAACCTAAAAAATCCAACAAACTAGTGAATATAACAAAAAAGAAGCAGACTCTCAGATACAGAGAAAAACCTAGTGGTTACCAGTGGGGAGAGGGTAGCAGGGAGGGGCAAGTTAGTGGTGGGGGATTAATAGGTACAGACTATTATATATAAAATAAATAAGCTACAAGAATATACTGTATAACACAGGGAATACAGCCAATATTTTATAACTATAAATGGAATATAATCTTTAAAAATTGTGAATCATTGTGTTACACACCTGTAACTTATGTAATATTGTACATCAACTATACTTCAACCAAAAAAATGGGGAAAACTTTCCATGTAAGAAAATCTAACAAGCTAACGTGAACATTAGTTGAGTTACAGCTAAGCAAGTTTTAATGTTACTTCTATGATAAGATATGTTTATGTCCACCTTTATTCATTCCTCACTTTGTGAAGAGAGGCCACTTACTAGTGGTTTAGTAGCAAAAGCTGTGGATCTGAATCATGGTTCTCTCATTGAAAGCAGTGTGGCCTTAGACAATTTGCATTTTTCAATCTGAGCTTCAGTTTTCTTTCCTGCAAAATAGAGATTAAAATGTCAGCCCCAAATGCATGAAAGGTACGTTAGAGAAACCGAAAGAGATAATATATGGGTTGATGTTTTGTGAAGAATAAAGTCCTAATCAAACAAAAGATTTTATTATGCTGATATTTCTTGGAGATAAGGACAAATCCTATTATCTTGCATGGATGGAGAAATTGAGACACAGAGAGAGCAAATGACTTTACAAAGCTGGGGAAGGGAACATCATCTTCTTGGCACCTGCCAGTACAGTGGATCCTGATTTGAAATTAGTGATGCCTTGTAGGAGCCAGGACCCAAAGGCATAGAAGGATAATAGCCTTCAACCTATGATGTGCTGTCCCTGTCAAAGTGCAATCTATTGCATGATGTGTTTTCTCATTACCCCCCTGCTTAACTGCCATTGCAAATGCCAACTCTTCCATGACATCTTCACTTATTCGTGCAAGATATAATTTTCTTTCCCTCTGAATCCTGTACCATTTCCCCTAAACTCCTGTTAGGGATTAGATACATTTCTCCTAGTTTTATTGCTGCTTACTTAAGATTGCATGCTTCTTGGAGACAAGGACTGAGTCATCAGCTACATGCCTTAAACGTAGCATACGTTCAACATCTATTTGTTGAACTAAATTAAACTTTCAATCCCAGTTTGAGTTTCCTGTAAGAATAATAACACCCTTCCTGATTGGTCAGTCCAGCTGTGGTCATTAGACAAAACAGGTCACTTCCCCACAAACAGAATTCTGATTTTTAAAAATTAACAAAAATTAAAATAGGTTGTTTATAGTTTTAGCCCTAGAATTCGTAACTATGAATGCCAGATTTATTAAGTAGGGGAATAAAATTGAAACTGCCTTTATAATCAGTCATTATTCTAAGAGTTAGATGAGCTAAATACTTAACCTTTAATTGCCTCCAATTATTAACAATATAAAGTATTTTAATATAGTCAGAACAGGCAGACTAGCTGAGCTCTTCATGGTTTTATTTGACAGCTATAAGGCAATGATGACTATAAAAGTACATGGTCTGCCAAGATTACTCTCCGAGGATATCAGAGTATACATTTACACAGTGTTAATGAAGTACTTTAATAGATCATATCCTTTACATCCTCAAAATTCTATAGAAGCCAATTAGGTACCATTTATACAGAGGCCAAATGAGTCCTAGCATTTGTGGACAGGATCACTGGATGCAACCTTTTCATAGCTTGTACACTGCTCATAGGTCCTGGCATTAAGCACATGGATTATATGGTGACAGTAGAAACCAACTGCCCCTTTTGGAAGCTTAGAAACAGTTCTGACTGATTAGGATTGGGCTAGGGGCAAAGAGAAGCTGAGTGTTTCTTGAAGGTCCTCAGAGCCCATCAATATCAGAATGACTTAGATAGTTCTGGACAGTGCATACCCCTGGGGCCCCAAGACAAAATACAGCATTGGTATCTATGGAGTAGGACCTAGGAATCAGAGTCTCTAAACCAGTTCCTTAAGTGGTTGTGACACACAATGAAATTTTAAGAACCGCCAATAGTGGGTCTGAGCTGTGGATGCAAGAATTGGAAGTGGTACCACCCAGTGGTTTCTTCCCTATGATCACAATCTCTGCCTAGAAGACGCCTCAAATTTCAGTGCTTTATGTGGCCCAAATGTGGTGGATTCTGGCTTTGGGGGAATCCTGACTTATCTCTGCTACACGATGAAACCAGCTGCCACAGGGTCAATTTGATTGAGTTGTTCAGTTGTCCAGAACAAACCGCTAATCAATGAGACTGGCCTGATTATTTAGGGCCATATGAACAATGGAATCAGATGAAGCCAGGTAATGTAATTACAGGGAATTGACTTGTGACAGTTGATCTGGGTGACTTTTAAAAAGCAGTCACTTAAGAAGACAACCCAGTAAGTTTCTGTCTTCAGTCTCTATGTGTCCCTCTGTCCGAGCAGACCACCAACGGACGTCTGTAGCAAGCTTCTGCTTCTTTGGCATACTTTGACTATTCTACTGAGCTAGTGGCCAGCCAGCTTTATAATCTTTTTTCCATTTGTAACCTGTAGTTATTTTATGGGAAAGACAGACCCATGTTCCCAAAATCTAGCAAAAAATTTTCTGAACTGTATTGATTTTTAGGTAATTTTTAGAGGTCAATAAATTATATCTGATCCCTTAAAAAGTTAAATGAATACTAAAAATTGTTTTGCCTTGCTGGGACCATATTAAATCTCCATTTTCAGGATATGATCAGCTTTGTCAGACAGTAGCTGCTGACAATTGCTAAAGAAGTTTGAGGATCTGGCGGTTAGGAGTCCTGAGCTTTTTTCGAGCTGCCCTCCCTCCTTGGTCTTTCTGTGTGACAGTGATCTTTCTCTGTGACACTATTGCATCTATTGTGAGGCCAGGCAATGATTGCAAAAAGGCCAGAAACTGGGCCTGAATGGATCTCATGGGTGCAGGGGACTGACTGTTGACCTTGTTCTCAAACAGTTTCAAATTATTTACCTAGGTACTCATTAGTCCCAGAAATGGGAGAGGGACTGCCAGGGGGAGAGAAATCCTGGTTTCTGTCCTTAAAAGAAGTTACAACTCATTGTTATTATCATATGTGGCTCTACTGAGTAGCTGAGGTTTTAAAGTCATTTGAACTCTGCCTTCAGATCAGACAGATATTTTTCTTATGACATCAGCAAGGGTGAGAAGTCAAAATTAAGATGTGGTTACTGAATAAAGAAGATGTGTTATGTATATATATATGTACACACACACACACACATGCACACACACACACACACACAAAATGGAGTGCTACTCAGCCATAAAAAAGAATAAAATAATGCCATTTGCAGCAGCATGGATGGACCAAGAGATTGTCATTCTAAGTGAAGTAAGCCAGAAAGAGAAAGAAAAATGCCATATAATGTCACTTATATGTGGAATCTAAAAACAAAGGACACAAATTAAAGTCATTTGATCGAACCTATGTGGATGGCGTTCATTCTACTACAACTAAGTGAAAACAAGAGAAATCACATACTCCATTCCACATACTCCACATACACAGTAAGTGGGGGGGATAAAATTTTCAAGACTCCAAAAAATGGCAACAAAAACAAATTAAGACCAATATTGTGTCACATGACCACAAGAACTGCGATTATGATCCTTGAACAAGGAAGTGACTCATTTCTTCATGAAAAATAGATAATCGTTCTTAAGTAATAAGACTAAGGACAGAATGGCAATCTTTTCCATAGCTGAATGCTCTAGTTGCTACACTGGATCTTGTGTGTGTATGCATGTGTGTGTGTGTGTGTGTGTGTGTGTGTGTGTGTATGTGTGTGTGTTTATAGTATATGCACCATGGAGAGTTTTTTGCTTTTTTTCAAAATATTGAGATATTATAAATATGAAAGACTACATAAAATGTATGAGTACAGCTTAAAGAATAACTAGGTGTTAATATCCATTTAACCACCATCAGGTCAAGAAAGACAATACTGCTAGCATCCTAGAAACCATATGTCCTGCCCACCACCCAGCCCAGGTAACCACTAGCATGATTTTCTGTGATACATATGTATGTAAATATAATTTTTAAAAAATATATATATACTACAGTTTTCAGGAGCCCTCAAGGCCACCCTCACTTCTGACACCAGGGGCAACTTGAGATTTCCAGCACCATCCTCAGGTTCTACAGTTTGCTGGAAAGATTCACAGAACTTGATAAAGCTGTTATACTTACAGTTACAGTTTATTACAGTGAAAGGGCAGAGATTAAAATCAGCCAAGCAAAGAGGCACATGGGGCAGGGTCCGAGAAGGTCCCAAGTGCAGAGCTTTAAGTGCTGCTGTCCCAGCAGAGTGGTGTGGACAGGGCTCACTTCTCCCAGAAGTGATGTGTGACAATATGGACGCAGTATTGCCAACCACAGGAACCCACCCAAGCCTTGGCATCTGGAGGTCTTACTGGGGCTCAGTCGCGTGAGCAGAGTTGATTTGCTGGGCTAGCCTTTGTCTCCAGCCTCTCCAGAAGTCAAGTTTATACTGCCTGGTCCAAGGCCCCCACGGGCTATAAGTCACATTGGTAACATAGATTGCCTGGGGCAGCCCAAGGCCCTCAAGTAAACAATGATGCTCTTATCAGGCAGGATATGTCAAGAACTGAGGGCAAAAGCCAGACATCACTTTGGGCAAGGTTAATCCTCACTGTGCATGTGTGAATATATATATTATGTGTGTATATCTTTTCATTAAGACTATCATCTGTTTTTGATCCTTCAACCTGTTTTGAACCTATATGAACACTTCATATAAATCATTCTATGTATACTTATAAATTGTGTTTTGCTTCTTGTTGTTTTTTTCATTTATTCTGTATCGAGTTAATGTCCTGGATAGTCTTACCAAATATTAAGGGGAATCTTGAAGTCTTATTGTAAAATAAAAAGTGGATTTGATAGGTAACTACAGTAAAGCAAAGAAGCCAACCTAGAACTTCCTGCACAGACAGCTAAGGATTCCCTTTGTTCATGAATAGGCCCCCTATGGTCTGCACCCTAGAGGCCCCCAGGACAAAATACAGTCACTTTTATTTTAATTATCTGAAAAAAACTATCCCTCATCTACCTACACTGATCAGCCTCTGTCATTAAGGTCTCATGATATCACCCTCCTGTGCTCCCAGCAAAGATGCAATCAACCACAGGCTAAGGGTCACTACATTTTTTCTTAAAGGGCTAGGTGGTAAGTATTTTAGGATGTGCAGACCATATCCTCCCTGTTACAGCCACTTTCCTCTTGTAACTACTTTATTATTAACCTCCACGATGCTGTTGTGATGTGAAAGCCGCCGTAGACAACACGTAGAGATGTGTACAGCTGTGTTCCAATAAAGCTTTATTTATGGACACCAAAATTTGAATTTTGTATAATTTTCACAGGCTGGGAAATATCATTCTTCTCTGGCTTTTTTCTTTCAATCACCAAAAAAGGTAGAAACCATTATTAGCCCACAAGTTATATTAAAACAGGGAGCAAGCTAGATTCAGCCCATGGGCCATAGTTTGCCAACCCATTCAGAGGTTCTAAAATTGTGTTCAGGTTTTCCATTTGTAGCAAAATATTCCTCACTGCTCCTAATCCATCAATCTTACACCACTGACAAGCACAAAAATGAATTGTAACTCATCTGAAACATTTCAGAACCCAGTTTTTATTGCTTGGCCAAAAGATGAAAATGTTACACATAGCAAATGGATTTCAGTAAGCATTGGACCAGAACCACTGGCCAATGTTCTAGATTTTACAACCTACATAAAACAGACCAAGCAGATTCCCATAATAATCCTGTGACATTAATTCCCCAGATAGAATTTCTGTGGCAGAGGAAGGACATTAATTTTCTTCCTTCCCCACAATTTGGTTGACCTGGATAAAACAGAAGGTAACCATCACGTACCCAAATCCCCCATATAATTTAGACAAATGAATAAAAATCTTATCAGCCCAGATGTGGCAGAAATCAGAAGTCAGTTATGCAGCACCATTATTTTATTCTGATGAGGACTGAGCAAGTCCCCCACAACTAAATTTTCTTCCTACCTTCATTTTAGGTCAATGAACCATTTGCAAAGCAAATAACACAAAACTCATCTCACTTGTTTAATTGTTACTTGTTGCTTTCATCCCAACCTTTTCTTTAATTAAAAAAAAGAAATGGGCAAGTTTTTCAAGTTACATGTTAGCATAGAGTATCTTTCTCAATTTACAGGACTGAACCTAATTACTTGTATTTTTTTCACCTTTAGACCTGCAGAGCTTGAGAAGCAGTGATCCTGCCAGGCAGGTAAGATCTTGCTTCTTTTGCAGACTTAAGATGGACAGCTTAAAGGTGCCTGCTAAAAAGGTAGTGATGGTGATTAACGCACAAGGATTTGATCTTCTGATTTTCTGCTTTTTTATACTTTCTGGTTTGTAAACATGTCTATTGTTTCTCTTTGGATTTTTCTCTTCTGGCTTTTGTTTACTATTGAGTCTGATCCATCGTCTCTTTGGATCTTATTTATATCAAAGCTTACCACTGTTGGATATTGACACCCTTGGATGATGACTTGATTTCACATCCCTATACGACTCTTGCTTTTGTTTTATGTGCCAGGTGTTTTATGGTTTATCTGAAACATCAGCTTCTTTTGAAAAAACGTTTTGAATAAGGTTATTGGAAGAATATATAGAACCTTAGGCCTATGAGTGTAGTTTTGAGGTTGGAAGCAGTCAACTATATCCCAACTCCAGCACCCCTGAACTGACAAAATGCACCCCCTGCTCAGTGACTCTCAGTGTCGCTTTCCACCTGTGCATACCACTCAGCAAGACTTTGTGGAAAGAGAGCCTACTTATTTTTTCTTTTCTGTGATTTTGAGTATCAACAATATTCAAGTTTAAAAAGATAAGTAATTCTCCTTCTTAAATAATTTAACACAAGGGCCCTATCCCTGCTGTATTTCTATATCCAGACCTAGTGAAGATTTATGCACTGCCCATGTTTCAAGACAGCTCAAAAGATGCACAGAAACTTATCAACCATTTCCAAGTCCTCCTCCCACAGAGGCTATTCAGAATCCTTTTCCTTCTCTAAGATTTTTAAATATCATTACAGTTGAATATTGAGGATCCAAAAATGCTAGAACATTGTTACTGATAAATGATCTCTAATAATAGCAATCTCATTCATTAGAGCTTTTTAAATTTGTTTTGGTTTGGTTGATTTTCACGCTTGTGTTTTTCATTTTTTTCAATACATTCCATTTTTCTGTTTCTTTTCAAAGTTTTAATCCAATTACCAGCCCTGTAAACAAGCATTTGCCACAGCTTCAGCAGATGCACTGAACTGTGAGTGGAAGTGATTTCTGATTACAGACAGGCTAATTTTCAAGGGACAAGTGGAACACAATGCAGTGAACTGAATAAAAGAATAGTGGATAATACCTTGTTAGGTGGCATATGGCACAGAGTAAGAGTACAGATGGAAAAGGAAATAGTTACTTAATCCTAAAATATGTATACATGGCATGAATAGTAGTTGTGATCTGGGTCATATACGATTTTCCTGCTTATGAGAGTGAAGTTATTTCACACATTTCATTGCTCAGGAGTGTTCATTACTCTTAGGATTAGCCTCTCTAATTGAGAGGGTGACAAAAAGCAATTTAGATTTTGTAAAGCCGTAGAGTTTTGTCAACAGGGCCAAAAGCAGAGACCCTTAGGCAAGAGTATCTCCAGGATTTCTGGATTTTGCATTTCTTATCCTTCTCCCTTTTTCTTGGTTCCTTTTCTCCACCTTTTTAAGAATTTCTACCTTCATAGCCTCCTACTCCCTCAAAATAATCTCATGTATTTCCTGCACCTTAAGGTATTGTGAACAATGTCTCAGGGAGTTATCTGCGTTACAATGTCCACATACTACCTGGCAGTCGTGTCTTGGGATAAAAGGAGGCACCACTGATAATAGAGAGTTGTGTTTGTTTTGATACGATCCGAGAGATGGGCAAACATAGGAAGTCATAGAACCATCACAAACCCCTGAAAATCATGGGGACCACACTACCAAGTGGCTTGCCTCTCCATCGGTGTGAAGGCTGACTGTGATTATTATCTCTTTGATGCAGAGTCAAGACAAAGTGAGTCCGGAAGCCAGACACCACTGTTTTACAGCCCTATTCTACCAGGCATATGAATGATGGGGGTGAGGGGCAAAGATAGCAAACCATTTCAATTGACAGAGGGTTCAGTAGAATAAAGTTTGAAAACCAAAACCAAAATAACAAGTGTTTTGTCATATTAGGCCGCCTTCCATCACAAGAATAGAATGTCCTGTACTGAAGCTCCTAAATCGGAGAAACAAGGTTCATAGGCTACAGAGTCTTCAAGAAAACCATCAGGCACATAATAGTCACAGCACTGGAAGCTACTTCTCTGAGTCTTTAACCACTGCAGTGAAGATTCCATAATAATGAATTTTCTTTGGTCACAGCAAAGCTAATAAAGGCAGCAGGCTCAACACAAATGACCATCAGAGACCAAAATATCAATTTTTTTGAAGAGAAGAAAAGCTTGAAACAGCTGTCAGAGCAAGTTAAATGTAGTGGTGGGAAAGCAGATAAACTCTTAATTTTTTCCACGTGTAGTGTGGATCTGATGAGATTTGGGGGATGGGGAGTCCAGAGGTACATAGATCAGCTCAGATTTTGGCCCTGTCCTCCTGTTCTCAGAGCCCAAAGAAAACTGGATCTGCCTTCTGATGGTTTCGTGCAGCAGAGTCTAACTACTTAGTAATGCAGCTTCACATATTTCTTTTGGTTCTTTAGGCAAACATTGAATCATAAAACCTTGCACAGTATTTAAGAGATATTTAGCTGCCAAATGATGAATAAAATGGGTGATTTAGATACTGAAATCCCAAGCCTGATGTCACTTTTATCATCTCATTTCATTATATGCTATAAAATACAGCGCTGTAACTTATAATGACAATGACAATCACACACCATATATTCCGTAGATTCATTTCTAACACTAGCAGAATGCATTTAAGACAGATCATGTAGTCCATATACAGCTAACACAAAAGGCTTCTGACTTTGGTTTAAAAGGTTTTATACGATGTCTCAGGGGCCAAGACCCAACAAATCAGGAGATGTTCATTTGAATCCTGACTTAATACAAGGCTGACTTTATAACTCAAGCCCCTTGCTGATAAAGAAGACTGTTTTAGAAACAGGCTATTTCCTAATAGACTAAGGGCACTTATAAGAGCTAGATAAAGACAATAAACACAAATAAGACTTTAGTAAATAAAAACTGACATTTTAGGAGGTGCATAATCCAGTTTGGTTTTCTACATTGATCAAATTACTAAGTAGATCTCTCCCTTTACTTAAAAAGTCTGAGGAAAGAGGCCAGTTCAGAATAGTAATAGCAGGGCAAGGAGTGAATTGCCTTCTATGGTCTTTCTCACCCATAATTGCCACAGGAATCCTCACAGACCATGTCTGAGTCACCAGGACCCTGGTGCATGATGTGACAGGGAATTGCATTTACATTTCTTCCATCAGCGTGGTGACCATATTGTTGGAAGTTGGACTTCATTGTTGGCAAACAGTATTTGATTCTTTCAATCTGTTGATAAGCTTGGGCAGTGTTTCACTTTGCATGGCCCTGTGCTATTTGCAGATTAGCTGGCAAGGAGTTTGATGGTATCGTCATGAAAGTCTAAATCGGGTAGCTTTAACAGGAAGCTTAATTGCTGAAAAAAACTGACCTTTCTCTGTGTGTGTGTGTGTGTGTGTGTGTGTGTGTGTGTGTGTGTGTGTGTGTGTGTGTGTGTGTCTCATAACCTCTCGTTAACTCATCCTCTCTCCAGTCAAGCAGGGTAAACTCATCATATCCTCGGCACTGGTCTGTCCTCTGATGGCTGGTCCTGTGATGTGGCTTTCTCATCTTTCTGCAATTGGGGTTCTGAGTCTACCCTGATTTCACATCCTTGATTAAAGCTTAAGTAACGGTTTTCCTACCTAAATTTGACCCCTCAAAATCGTATCCTCCTTAATCCTTGTTTCAGGAACCTGGAACATTCACCTTTCATCTCTTTTGGTTCTGTTTTCCTAGACCTGATTTATGCCTGAGGACCACTGTTCCCTTCCTGTCCTCAACCCATGAAGGCACCCTATGCTTAAGACCTGGACCCCTTTCTGATGTCAGTGTTTCACAAAAGAGTCTTATTGTAAAATATCACTGGACAGATAAGCAATAGTGGCAAAGCACTGACACTGTGGATCTGAGTGATTTTTTAATGGATGCCCATAGTCTATGCCCAAAACGACTGCCATAGAAATTCTAAAGGTTAACTTTACTCCACCTCAGATTTGCTACTGAAATTAGCAGAGCTCATTTGAGAGATGAATTTGCTCTTTAAAAATTTATTTCCTCTGCATTCATTTTCTCTTCCTATAAATGGGAACCTGGGATCTCATAAAATTGAATTAAAATTATCAAATACTATTGAACCAACCTAATGAAAATTTTAACCAAAAGTCATTGTAAATTAGGTATGTGCTATGCTGAGAACACAAGCCTTTGTAAAGTAGATATTGTTCTTATGTAAACTCATGAATGGAGACTTTCTTGAATAAATTACTTCTTAATAACATCAGAGAGTCATTGGCTGGGTAAATATCTCCCTGGAGCATTCACTGAGATTCTTGAATTTAAATGTTCAATAGAACTTCATATTTGTCACCTTTACTAGTGAATTTTCCTTTATGAAATCATTATTAGCATGAAAAAGTTAAATTTTGTATCTAATTTCTAGAATTAATGCTCTTTAAAAGACCTCAAGGGCTTGAAATTTGTCTTGTTGGAATGCAACATTTACATAATTTCTATTGGCCCAACATTCACACTCCCAACCCACTGTCGCTTTGCTACCTGAAGCAGGAGAGGAAAGAAATGATCAGAACAGCCAGAATGTCTAGGAATTTTTGCTAAGAGGAGCACCGTACCTGCTCAAAGGAGCAGATAATGAAATAATTTCTTCCATTCTAACCTGTGATCCAAGCATCCAAAATCTTTAGAGTTGTTATTTCTAAGCCACGTGTTTCCAACAAGTACCTCCCTGACTTCTATATTGTTAACACTCTTGAATAAGTTTATCAGAAGTGTTAAATGATTTTCTGAGTGGTAAGACTTTGCTTTGTTATTTATCACTCTGGAGTCTTTATTTTCAGAGACAGGATTTTATCTGTGTTCCCTTTGTTTCAACTTTGCAGCAGATGCACTAGATGTTCTCTTCTTAAGACAAGAACTGTAGGTCCTGTAGCTTCAGCGTGGCATTAGTGAGATGTGCCATTCTGCAGAACTCTTTAACGTAGAAGAAGAAATGCTGGTTTATGGGGAAACCACATGTGTGAAAGCATAGCAATACCAGGAGATCCCATGGATGCCACTCCCATGACAACACTCAGAAAGAAAGATGCAAAAAGATTATAATCATTGTTTTCCTGGACTGTACAGATCCTGCCCACATTCCTCCTGTTTGTGGCTTCAACTATAGTCCCAAATTTATAGGTGATTTCCTACCACTAAACCAACACACTATTTGTTGCCTGGCAATGCAGAAAATGTGCTGAGTGCTCTTCACAGGGATTTCAATGCATTGCTCCCTGACCACTAAGTGTTCAGGGCACCTTTGCAAAATATATAGCATTTAGCTTCCCTAAAAATTGAATCAACACTAGAAGACTAATCCATGATGATGTAATTGATTGTAAGAAAATGATTGATACCGTTTCTGAGTACCATCATTTTATATCACCTTTGCAATAGATCCAGTCAAAGAAGTGTTTTTAACAAAATCGTAACATGAAAAATGAAAAATAGTACTTGAATGAACTTCATATTACTGTGAAATGTATTTTAACATGTAGGCTAAAGATTTCAACAAAAGTTACTCAAGGATGATTTTATGCCAATGAATTTGCTCCTAAGTAAATACTCAGAAGACATATAAATCACCATGACACCAGACTGACTTGCCAAAGACCTCAGATTAGCAAATAATTGAGCATGTAGCCCAGCCTCCACAAAGAAAACCTTATGTTTGCCCAAAGATTTTAAACAGAAGTGAAAGTTGGTGCCTCATTATGCTACAGATTCATTGAAATACATATATTCTAAAAACTCCCATATATATACACACACACACACACACATAACATTTTCTGACGAATTTCAAATCAAATCAAATCAAATGTGATTGAAATCAAATCTGAAATCCCACAGAGAATAGTTCCCAGGTCAATTCATTCAACAGGTATGTCTTGTAAACCGTCTAAGTGCCAGACAGACTCTAGTGACAGGAGTCAGAGAAGATCAGATTGAGAATGAGGTTTAAACAGTGACCAGGTCTGTGAGCAGGAGGGATAATATGCACCCATTTCTCCAAATTCTAAACTCTCTTCTCTTCCTCATTTGCCTCCAAGACTATAGAGATGTCCTCCATGCTCACGGGTTCTCTGACCTCACACTTGAAGTTTCTAGAACTTTGCTGCTTTCCCTCTTTTGAGTGGTTCATTACAGTGTCTGAGTTGCAAGTGTCACCCTCTCTGGTATGATGTGCCCTTGTGTCTGTAAATCTCCTTAAATTTGAGGCTTGAGTTATACAAAGCCAGTAGGTTTCCTGCCTATTCTGTATGGTTGAAATTATCTATAGACCTTATTCAGTAAGAGTTATCCATATCTATGCTAAAGCATACACTGCATATGGTATACTGATTTACCAAAATAAAGGTAGAAAACTCAGTCAAGAATGCCCACCTGCTCCCACCAAGCATACTGTCTGTACATTCTGGTTGGCAATAGTGCAGGCCTTAAAGACAGAACACCTAGTTGCAAAATCCCAGCTTAGCCTCCTTCAAGCTCTATATCCTTGGAAAAATTTTCTTTCATTCCAGTTTCCTTTTTAGAAAAAATGGAGAATTACAATATTTCCCATCTCATAGTGTGATTTTATGGATTAGGTAATAAAATACACTCAAGATGTTTGGTATCATGCCTGGGACATGTTGTTATTATGACATCCTGACTTAGAACAAGCAAAAGAAGTAATGGCCACCTGAAGCAAGCATCCCTTCTGAGTCTGGAGGAAGCTGAGCATAACGCGTGATTGCAGAGCATACTAAATAACAAGATGGTGACGCCACGGACAAAGCCTGGGGTTACCAGTATGGTAGTGGATTTTTGCAGGATAATTCCAGTGGGACTGAGGGGTGGAGAATTGGTGGTAAATCACCAAAGCATCTCTTGGATGACAGCTGTCCATTGCAAACAGGGAGGACTGTGGAAAACCCAGCTCATTAAGAGCACCCCCCAGCATGACTTAGGGCAAGGTGTAAGAATCAGGAGCTATAGACAGACCAGCTCTGTAGGCATCCATAGGGTTGGCATGGCAACCCCAAGCCCCGGCATGATACCAGTCATTTCATTTCATAGATCTGGTCTAAGAATGTGCTTGTGCAATAGATCTATTTGGGGCTCAGTTGCTTCCCAACTTCGGTTTTATCCTCTCTCACTTTCCAGAAAAGTCAGCAATGAAAAATTTCTCATAGCATCCATCTAATTATTATCATAGCAAACAGCAAAAGACAGTGCGAGAATTAAAGAGCCATTTTCATACCCACCAACACAGAAGGAAGGGGTGTCTGGAGTCAGTCTTTTCAACAACACACACGTAGTATCATCACCATTTTAATCATCCCTCTGGAGGATAAAATTCAGTAGTGAATTCTGTCTTTGCAACTAGCCTGCAGGGTGGCATTAGGTAAATGTATATAATATGGTGGTTAATTTGTATATGTAAGGTATATAATATCTATATATAATACATAATTATATACTGGTAAGTTAGTATATGCGTTATATCTACTATATCCCTACTATATGTACTATATAGTGTATTATATACATTATACACTATGGTGTTATATATACTCATATATTACATGTCTACTATATATGACGGTAGATATTTACTGTTACCTAAAGTATACATACATATGAATGCATCTTACTTCCTTCACAATAAACTGCCTCACTTTCCTCAAAGAGATTTTTTGATAAGCAAATATGACAGAAGAGGCAAAGGTCCTTTGAAAAATTAAATATTATCCCAATTACGCTGCACATTTGCTTGTATATAAATATGCACACATCTACATCAAACTTAGCAAAGAAAATAACACAAGTTTTGATGACAAGTCCATGTAAGTTTCTTTCTGATCACTAAATGAACTATCACGCCTGTAACTATTCAGTCACAGTAAGGAGAGGATTTCTACAAAACTTCAGGGTTTCAGTGTAATTTGTCAGCCCTAGAGGTAAGCTCATTGATATCATATGGACATCTGATTGCAGCCTGGGAGCCAGACAGAGCGCTGGAGATGGGATGGGCTAGCAAGTGTGAGCAGTTCCTATGCAGCCCTGATCCTTGTGGAGATGGATACTTAGACATTTAGTAAATAATGGTACAAATACATATATAATTGCAAACCGGCTCTGTGCTCTAATGGATAAGAATCGAGCCAATAACACAGGGATGGGAGCTAATCATCAAAGTATTCCCTGAGGAACTGACATGAGCTCCAGTCTCTGAAGAGTGATCTGCTGTTCTCTAGACAGACAGCGTGGGGTGGAGGTGGGGAGGATGGGAGAGGCAGAGATGCCTTTTCCAGGCAGAGGGAGTATCAGGCATTTAGATTGGGAAGAGGGACTGTCTGCCCATGGCAGGAGGGCTTGCATGTTTGAGGAACTGAGAGAAAGTCTGTGTGAGGGGAGCTCAGAAAGCAAGAGGGACTGGGGTTGCCAGAAAAGGCTGGGCTGTCCTGACCTCTCAAGGATGTTGAGGATGTTGGTCTTTGTTCTCAGAGTCATGGTAAACTGCTTCTGATTTGCAATTGGAGTGAAGACATTTATGTTTTCTAAGTAACAAATTGTGAATAGAATGGTGTCTTCAAAGTGTTTTTTTGGATTTCCTAGCCTCACCTTTACCTTAGGAGAGGTCGGTCTTGTAGAGAGAGATATAGCATCTGCGTACTTAAATGTTGATGTTTTAATAATGCCAGGGGAAAAAAAAAAACCTCTAACTTCCACCTTAAACTGAAAATGTGGCCCCTACAAGAGAGCTGAAATTCCCAGACAAAGGGTTTACTCCTTTGGCTTAAAGGCTTTAATTTATCACTATTAAAATGCTAAGGAAAAAGAAAAGAAAAAGGGAAAGAATTAGCACACAAGCCCCATCTGCCCATTAGACCTCAGTATGGATCAATCACTGACTCCTTTCAAGGGAAGAGGATTTTTTTAGGAAGAGATGGAATAAAACCCAAATGTAGGAAGGTGGTGGGGTGAAGTGAGTAACACCACAGAGACAAAGAGAAGGCCTCCAAACCACATTCACAGACTACAGTCTAATCTGATCCCTCCCTTGTGTAAGAACAGTTTGCATGAAGCCCCCAGATACCGAGTTCCGGCTTCCTCATTGCTTCCTTTGAACCTCAACTCAAAGGTTCAATCTTGACATCTCCCTTTTGGCTACTGTGATAAGTAACAATTGTGAAGCCTAAACTCAAGATTTATCAGTGGCACTCAGGTATAGCCGCTCTTAAAGCTCAATGTAGTATTTGCATTTTCTCCCAGAATAGAATATGTCAGGCTTCAAGTTTGAAGCCCCAGCCGGAGAGGAGGAGGCAGTGAGCACTTGTGGGAGGAGGGCGTCTGTGAGCCTCCTGCCAACGCAGAGACTGAGGCTGCCTCCCAACTTGCTTAGGATTAGACCGACACAACTCAAACACACACAAAAAAGATGCAAATATCCCCAGGAACTGGGACAAATCGGAGCCGCAGCTCCAAATGTCAATTACTGGAAGTCTCCAGAGCCTGGTTAAAAATAGATATGCAGGTTTCTTTGTTCACATGTCAGAAAGGGTCATCCCATCAAATCAGATTCCCATCACCCTCTCTTCACCTGATAGCTGAGTTGTCAACCATTTGCAACTGTAAATCTTGGTTACCGTGCTGTCACAGCGTCTAAATTAGCATGTGCCCTTTCAATTATATCCAAATACCACTGTCTAGGGGCTTCCACTGGACGTGCACCAGACGTGAGGATGCACAAAGACATAATATATGTAAACATTGCTATACCCAGGCTTTTTCCCCTCTAAGTAGCCTCTGTGTGTTTGTGCAACGAGAAGGAATAGGGGCGGGGAGCAGTCACAAGTTGGCGGCAGGCACGTTGGGCAAACCAGGAGGCAGTACAGGATGGTGGTGAGGACAGCCACATCTGATTTTCCTTTTCTGATGCCACCTCACTTAAGGGCTTTAGAAAGTTCCTCACGCTGCAGTTTTCCTCTCCTCCATATTTAGCCAAGTCCTCACTACCCACATTTGCCCAAGAACGACTGTACAAATGCATTAGACTTAAGTCTGAATGACTCATGGACGTCTCCTGCTCTAAAGAGCTGAGATTGGCAGTCAACTCCAAATTAGATTTGGTAATTGAAGGAGCCGTGGTCCAGATATTCCCAAAGAACACACAACCTACAAGTCATTTTGACTTGATTCTGATAGGTGATGTTTGCTTTCGGAAGGGAGCAGTGGATTTGCTTCCCTAATCAGTTTTATTTATTTTTTTAATTGAAGTATAGTCAGTTACAACATGTCAATTTCTAGTGTACAACACAATGTCCCAGTTTTAGCTTAAGCCACTATCAAACTTGTATTCTCTTCCTTGAGCCCCGCCTGGCTCGAAGCAAAAGGGTATAGGAGCAGAAGGAAAAGTCCAAAATATATATTGGGCCACTCACACAGCACATAGCCACCAAATGAACAATTTACAAATTCTCAGTTAAGTCTAAGTTTAACAACAGAGAGGGTAGAGTGGTGGTATGCTGAACTTTTTAACTTTATATGCTTGCCAGAAATTTCCTTTCACTTGATTCAGCCCTTAATGTGTCTCTCACCTACAAGTCTTTAAAATTGAACCTGGCTGAGGAGCTCCCACCCCACCCCCAGCAACTCAAAAGCATCCCTGTAATTGTGTTTGTGTTTGAGACATCTTCACCAAGCATATTACATCTCTGCAGTGGCTTCTTCCACAGACAAGCAAGCATTTCAAGAACTAGTCCACCCTCTAAAAACTGTTCCAGATTTTATTTTTGGTGACAGACAGAATTTATGAGAGCTCAGCTACACCTTTCTTTAAATATAAGCAATTTGATTCCCCTGGCCCTTTTCTAACACAAGTTTTCTTCCCTGAAATAGGTACAAAATAAAAGATGCTATAAAACTGACTCTGCTTCGAACCATTCATGGTGTCTCCCCAAAAGGGCCATCCTGTTCCTTCTGACAGCTCTCAACAATTCTGCTGTCTCAGGTGGGCCCCAGCCTGATCTTTTCGGAACCTCCAGGCATTGTAAAGCATGCCTTTGCTTGGGTCTTGGCCCTCCGGATTCCTTTGAATAGCATCTCACAAGTTCACAGTTCTTGCCATGTGCTGAGAACTGTTCTTAACCCTTCATGTATGTTAACTCATTTAATCACAACTGTACAGATGGATACTTTGATTATCTGCCTTTTCTCTAGTAAATGATGTGGTAGGGTAAGAATTCAAACCCATCACACCAATTCCAAGACTCCTGTTTCTACTCCAGACCTCCAGCAGTGAGCCA